>NC_064848.1:200749905-200846777 GCF_024139225.1 Suncus etruscus
TATTGACAGAAAGGCCAAATATTCAGGCATATTTATTTTTAAATGTACTGTACCATTTTTTTCAAGTTCCAGGAAATATCAGATGACTATCAAAGGTGTAGAAGTGCCTAATATTTTCTATCTATGTAAACCTATAGATTAAAATCTCTTTTAGTTGGTTTTCAGCTATCACATTGCAATGTTTGAAAATAATAATGTTTGTTGTTTAATGCCATGGTATTGAACAAAACATATTCGTTTTAGGTACAAGAAAAAATGAGGGACTAAATTAATGACTTGTTGATAAACAAAAAGAATGAGCAAATTACATTGAGATTATAAATGTCTCTTTTTAAAAAAAAATCTGGACTTCTAATGATGGAAATACTTTCATTTATTTTGCCGATATAAAATTTATTGAGTTTTGATATACATACACAATGTAAGCTATATAGATTTACAGCTTGGATAGAACAGAAGGCATTAAATAAAAAAAGCCAGAAAGAGAAGGAAAAAACACCACATGATCATACCACGAGTGTAATACCAACAGAAAAGAAAAGGATAAATAATTTCTAATAAGGTCAAACTCTTAACATTTCATTAAAAAAACTAAAATTATTATGCAATGGGATAAGGGCTGCAAAAATGAAGAGAATAAAAATGACATGAAGACATTGGAGGAGAATCTTGGGAACTTTGACAGGTATGAAAGTATAGAAATTCGGGGCCGGGAAGGTGGCGCTAGAGATAAGGTGTCTGCCTTGTAAGCGCTAGCCAAGGAACGAACCGCGGTTCGATCCCCCGGCGTCCCATATGGTCCCCCCAAGCCAGGGGCAATTTCTGAGCACTTAGCCAGGAGTAACCCCTGAGCATCAAACGGGTGTGGCCCCCCCAAAAAAAAGTATAGAAATTCATCCTCAAAATTATGAACTAAGTATTATAACCATGTTATCTAGACTACAATAAAAATGTTTTTTTTAAAAAAAGACCCCTTAACACCCATCTCTCTCTTTCTTTCTGGTAACCATTGGTCTTACAAGGTTTAAATAATTCCACATTATTTATAGTTGTAAAAAAGGATTAATGTCTAAAGAACATTATTATTTTGTTTCATGTTTTAATTACTTCATTTAAACACTGTGGTTACAAGATTGTTCAAAATACGGTGGTGGTTGTTTTTTCACAGTTACAAAATTGTTCAAGATTGAGTTTTAGCCATCCAATGTCCAACACACATCAGCAGGGCACATTTCCTGCCACTCATGTTCCCAGTTTCCCACCTGCCTTCCTCCACCCTTAAGGGTATCATTGTCCCAAATAAGCAAATCACAGTAGGACCAAAATGAAAAATTAATAAAAAAAAAATCACTCAATATTTTGATAGTAAACAAACAATGAAATGTGTTAAGAATTTATGATGTGCTAGAATCTAATCTCTCTTGGCTTGTATCTCTAAGGAATTAACTTTCTCACACATCTGTATGAACCTTTAGTCAACAGATATGAACCAAGGTGTTTCACATGAAAATATTTTCTAACTTTTAGAAATATTTCTGTAGATAGCCTTACCTCATCTTATTTTTCATGAAATCATTTCTGGTTCATTTAGAGACAAAGAGCAAGGTAAAAAAAAAAACTTATCTGTTTGCTTGTATCTGGGTTTTTTTCTCATCACCTCGGATTAATAATCAAAGGGAAGAATGTTCCTGAACTTTTGCTTCGGTTTTGATTTGAAGCCTTCTTGTTAAAACTTGAGCAAAGTTTCTTTGCCACTTGGTCACACGGAGTCTCCAGTTCCTGCAGCTTCAAGGGAATGTGGAAAGAACCCTTGTCCCTAATGATCACAAATTTACCCTTGACTTCAGATCGCCTACATGCTCTCCAACTAGAAATATTGCTGAGGTTTGCCAAACACGCAAAGGCCGTGGCTTTCACCATTTTGCAAGCAAAGGAAACAGCATTTGAACCACCTTTGAAAACTTTTTTTTTTCACATTAAGAGGCGCCACACGAACAGAACGTGCCATAAATAATGTGTGCTAACATTTTCCAAAAACTGGACATCAATTAATGCTAATTTATGAGGAAACTTCTTTGGAAGAGCATAGTCCACACTCATAAGTACTGAAAAGACTCATTAATATAAATGTCCGGGGAGTTTTTTTAAGGAGGTGGGGGAGTATTTAGGTAAACGCATATCATTACATTGAAAGCTCATAATTTATTGAAAATTCGGTGGAAAGGAAAGTTTACACTGTCTGTTTCCAAAGGTAATGTTTTAGCACATTAATCAAGAAAATAAAATAAGGGTGAAGATGAGAAAGACTTAGACATGCAATGGAAACCCAGGTCAGTAATCTGTAGTGTTTATGGGATCGGTGCTTCGTGACATTATTGGTACAATATTTGGCTTGATTATATTTTCCGAATCACTAGGAGGAATTTTGCATTTTATTTCCATTTCACTTTTGAGAAAACTGAAGCTCAACAATTTTCTATGACTTTCTATAAGCTACAGTAGCAAATGGCAAAGTTCTAAAAGTTCCCATCTCTAAAAGTCACAATCTTTACTCTGACGATTGTACAACGATGATATTAACTAGAACTCATGCAATCATCTAAGCATGAAATAATTTCCCACTAAAATGATGCTAAAAATGTCTGAATATGAATTAATTTCTGGGTACTAACTTGGCTGACTTTGACCAAGCAAATTTTATTTATATTTTTAGAGTTTAATGTGGTGATAAAGTCATGAGCAGTTTCTGCTTCCCAGAATTCATCCCTAATTTTCTAAGTGGTCCAAGATAACATCATTTATTTAGTGGAAAACAAAATGTCTCCTTGATTGTCTTAGATAATTCCTTTGCTAAAATGAAAGTGAAAAAAAAAAAGAACGTTATTTTATTTGGTTTCTGTAGGATGCAAATATGTGTGTATGAGTATGTGAGAGAGTGTGTGTGTGTGTCTGTTTGTCTGTTTGTCTGTCTGTCTGTCTGCAAGTTTGTATGTGTTTGCTTGAGTATGCTCATGTGGCTTTATTTGGGAGTTGAAGGATTTGACACATAGAAGGACAATCGGTGCTAGATGAACATTTTATCCAGAATCTTGAGACTGGTTATATTTTGCCTGTTAAGAAATATTTTCTGGGGCCTAACAGCATGGAGATAGGGTGTTTGCCTTGCATGCAGAAGGAAAGTGGTTCGAATCCTGGCATCTCATACGGTTCCCAGAGCCTGCCAGGAGCGATTTCTCAGCGTAGATCTAGAAGTAACCCCTGAGCGCTGCCGGGTGTGGCCCAAAAACAAAATAAAACCAAAATGTTTTTCTTTTATACTTTGAAGTTATATCCAAATATATTGAATATTTAAGAATTAAAATAAGATACTGTTAGGGATCGAGTAATGGTATAATGGTATAATGGACAATTATTGCATGCAGTAAACTCTGAGTTTGATCCTCACCATCCCATATGGTCCCTTGAGCCTTCCACTAATGGTTCCTGAGTGCAGAGCCAGGAGTAACCCCTGAGCACTATCAAATATGGCACACCAAAACAATTTACTAATGTTGATTCTATTGTACCAACTTTATCAGACGCTCAGTGCAATTTTGGGTTAAAATGAGGAAAGAATGAAATTCCTGGACCATTTGTTGCTGAATCCTCCATAGGACTGAGAAAAGTTCAATTTGGTAAAGTAAGACTAAGGACTCACACTCATTAGAAACTGATCATATTGAGGACACACAGTAGAAGTCTATTTGAATGATCCAATATATACAGCATGTCAGCATGAAAATAATAAAAAAAATACTGGGTTTAACAAAGCATTCACCAAAAATATCTCATTAAAAAGGGGATGATTAAGCTAATTAAAAGAATTGTGAAAATAAATACCTATATTTCTCAATAATTCACTTTTGGAGAAACCTCTCTTTATCAATACATTCACTAAAAGTCAGTTGGGGCAAAATTAAGTCATATATTCCAAAGTTTACCTACCTACATTGGTTTCTAAAGTCTTTTTTGTTTGTTGGTTTCTAAAATCTTAGAAGGAAGGAAGGAAGGAAGGCAGGAAGGAGAAGGAAGGAAGGGAAGGAAGGAAGAGGAAGGAAGGAAGGAAGGAAGGAAGGAAGGAAGGCAGGAAGAAGGAAGGAAGGAAGGAAGGAAGGAAGGAAGGAAGGCAAGAAGGAAGGAGGAAGGCAGGAAGGAAGGGAAGGAAAGGAAGGAAGGAAGGAAGGAAGGAAGGAAGGAAGGAAGGAAGGAAGGAGGAGGGAAGGGAGGGGGGAGGGAGGGAGGAAGGAAGGAAGGAAGGAAGGAAGGAAGGAAGGAAGGAAGGAAGGAAGGAAGGTAGGAAGGAAGAGGAAGGAGGGAGGGAGGGAGGGAGGGAGGGAGGGAGGGAGGGAGGGAGGGAGGGAGGGGAGGGAGGAGGAAGGAAGGAAGGAAGGAAGGAAGGAAGGAAGGAAGGAAGGAAGGAAGGAAGGAAGGAAGGAAGGAAGGAAGGAAGGAAGGAAGGAAGGAAAAGAAAAGAAAAGAGAAAAGAAACAAAAGGAAAGGAAAGAGAAAAGAAAAACGGCCAACCATATCCATGTACCTGATTCTAAGAAAAATATTTGTGTATCAAACATGGTAAAGTCCTCTATAAGTGAAGAAATGAATATGGATTTAACATGCAAAATTCACTGCATGAAACTGTGTAAAATGTTTCAATTATTTCTATAATAACATTTAACAGGTTCCAGAGAGAGTGCATTAAACACACGGCCAAGAACCATTCCAAGCCTATGCTGTTTTTCATTTGGATGCATTATAAGTGTATGAAACACATGTTAGGAATATATTTCATATTCTGCATTTGTAAACTATCAAATTTATATCAGCAGAAACCACGAAGGCAGCACGGGAGCTGTTTCCAGAACAAGGTCATTTTGCAATCAAACTTTTAACACCATATTATCATTTTAAAGAACAAATCTCCTGGTTGAAATGAAGAAAACAATTTTTACAACTCATGGCAATTTTTCTTTATGTATTATTACACAGAACTCAAAATCTGTCCTCAACAAGAATTAGTTTCCAGTTTCAATATTTTGGTAAACCAAGCTCCTAGTCTACATTACTTACAAATAAAATTAATTCTACCTGGTTATCTTGTTGTATTTTATAGTAGATATATAATTTTTTAAAACTCTTAAAGGTTGTTTTAATATGTCAATAGTATGGTTCTTCAGATAATTCAACCATTTGACAGTCATTAGCATAAAATAATTCTCATGAGCTAAATAATTTTTTTGCAAGCATCATCCTTTATATTATATTTTAAGTCCCAGGTGAAATGATGCTTAAGTATATTCTGAGAAAACTACTGTCATGGAATTTTTTTTTTACTTTCCTAAACATTAAACATTTCACCACATTTTATTGTGCTATAGAACATATAAGCAATTATAACATGTTTTATTATATAACATGAATTTGTGTAGTACCAGCATGATTTATCTGCTGTTTAATTTTCATTCATGCAATAATATTGAATTATATGATTATATAAGTTTTAGATATGTATCACTAAAAATAAATATGTCAATGCTTCCTAAGGATCACCCCTAAAATTCCAATTTCTTAGTGATATATCTTCTAATAATTTATATGCTTGGTCTATATTCTATTATCATATGGTCCATTTGCAAATACTAGATTACTGTTAATTTCCTTGACTTAACTTCACAAATTATTGTTTAAATATATTTGATATGAATTACTGTCAAAGTATTATCTAAAATAATCATCAAATTTCGTACAACATTCATCTAGACACAACTTTCTACATTTATGTCTTACTTTTTTATTGATCTCCATAGAAGAAACACATGACTTTGTAGTCCCTATATGACATGTTGCTTCTCAAATATGTTTTTTGTTTTTGTATCTGTCAAATTGAATTCATAGAAACATCTACCTTCATGAACTAATACCTTCAATTCACTGAAAACAGTTAATAGCATATTGTGAATGACTTAGAAATAGCTAGTATTATAACTTATTGATAATCTTTTAGCATCTACTTAAAATGAATATATTTATTAAATAAAATGTACACAATGAGTGAAATATGAACTATCTCCTTTAAATCCTTCCAACCTTTTGCCTAGACATATTTAGTGAGATGTTCTGTTTTCTGCAGTATTTTGAAATGATTTCTTCACGTATAATGTTTTCCCAAAATTACTTAAGGGCAGTGAAGTGTGTTCGTATTTTAGTACAAAATCCTGGAACACAGGATGCTTCTATCATGAGCTTCAGTGAAATTATTGATAAAATAATAATTTAAGACATGACCTATTTTGCCTTGAGTAGATTGGGAGGGACATCTGGTAATGCTCAGGGATTACTTTTTTTTTTTTTTTTGGTTTTTGGGCCACACCCGGTGACGCTCAGGGGTTACTCCTGGCTATGCGCTCAGAAGTCGCTCCTGGCTTGGGGGACCCTATGGGACGCCGGGGGATCGAACCGCGGTCCGTCTCCTAGGCTAGCGCAGGTAAGGCAGGCACCTTACCTCGAGCGCCACCGCCCGGCCCCCTCAGGGATTACTTCTGACTCATGAGAGTGCTGAGTTCACATGTGATTCCCACAATGCAACATGGGGTCAATCACTTGCAAGGCAAGTGTGTAATCTCTGTCCTATCACTATGGCCAAATAGCCACCAAATGTTTATATATTTTTCTATGACATTTTTCTAGAGGATTGGATTTATAGATGATATTTGGTTGTTTATAATGTAAAATGTTAAAATTAAAAATGGTTTATAAGCAAATAAAGAAGGCCAACTAGTAATATAAGTATAAATAAGTAATCTAATCTAGTAACATATAATATGTTATATTTTAATATATAAATAATATAATATAAACTAGTAATACAAATAATATAATCAATAACACACAATATTGTAGGGAAATTTCAGAGCTTGTCATAGGACAAAAATATCAACCTGTGCATCCCAGAGCCAAGAAAGCCATTCTTTCTATCCCAACCTTCCTGCAAGTAACGTCCTTGGCTTTATTTTCCCCACCTGGCTGATGAAATTGATGTTTGTTTTGTTTTATTATGTATTAAATTTGTGGTGTTCTGTCTACTCAGACTTACCAAACCACCTGTGAATTCAATCAAGTGGATTCAGTGGGTGAAACAAAATTCCTGGGCATTTGTGGATGTACGCAGGCATACCTTGGATCCTCATTGCTGACAGTTGATTCTTTGACTAGCTGGTGAAGAAGCCAACAAATTAGGGAACTTATTTCACCTCATCAGTGCATTAGCATTTCATAAACTGTTCCCAGCTATCAGTAAGCAAGGCTCTTGGTGCTCCACAGCAAACACTAACCGCAGGCAAATGGGACTTGAAGAAGAGCCAGAAGCAAATATAACTACATCTCCCATGAAGAATGGCTTGATCCTTTCATATGAGATCTATTCACATTGCTAACTATGTTGACTCATGCAGGTGATAAATGGTGTGTGTGTGTGTGTGTGTGTGTGTGTGTGTGTGTGTGTGTGTGTGTGTGTGTGTGTGTGTGAGTGCCTGCATACATGCATGTTCAATTTCCTTCTTTTTTCTCTTCCTTTTTTCTTGGTAGAGATGGCTTGACCCAAATGGCTTGACTGTACCTGGCAAGATGTGTTCTATTTCACAAATATCTAATCAGGATGAAGGATTCAGGAGGCCCCTGCCAGCTCAGGCCTGAGGCATCCTGCAATCCTGCAATTAACATTGTCAAGTGTTCCCTGCCTGTAAACAGTTACCTCAAGTTACCTCAGAGTGGGAGGCCATGTTTGCCCAGGAGAGCCCGGCAGCAGCAGTGGGGTTTAGCTAAAACACTGACTTCTGGAAGTCATTTTCTCCCACGTGCATGTTTCAATAAATCTGCAAAATAACTTAACCAAAGAGACCCAGGGTGATTTTTCTTCTTTCGTGTTTCTCTCCAACCCCTCCCAACTAAGCTGTAAAACTAAGTCCCCTTTATCACAAAAGTCTCCACTCTATAATCCAATTGACTTTCAGGCTTGGCTTTCACCCCTGTTTGTCTCTTCCTGTGCCCCTAAATCGTCTCAGCTGCTCTGGATTTAGGCTTGATGGCAACTACGGAGGTGGGAGAGACAGTGGCTGCATTTGTGGGCTACTTGTTCCAAAGAATAGAGATCAACCTTGGATATTAGGGACATTTGCACCAAACATTGAGTTTATTACGTTAGATTTTATTTTTAATTCCATCTTCGGTCAATTTTTCTAAGGTGAAAATCTTGAGAAATAAACTTTCTTCTACTTGTTACTCCACGTGAAAATAAATATGAATATGTAATTTTAGGAACCTTGCCTGTAGGCTAAGCTTGTTCTACTTGGGTAAAATGGTAAGGGGCCTAGATTTTAATAGATATATTACTAGCTAGCTGTATATCTCAATTTGTTGAATTTCTCTTGGTTTTTCTACTTTTTTTTTAATTATAGCTTAGGCAATATGATTACATCGTGTTCAAGTTTTCTGATATACAATGTAACTGTACTACCATCCTTCCACCACTGTATTTAAGTCATCTCTGTTTCCACCACTTTCATCCCTACACTGTTAGAAAGTATTACTATTCAAGAATAATGGTTTGTCATTGTTTAATAAGTCTTTTATCTTTTTATGAGATAAAAGAAATTAATAAAATATATGTTGACAAGTAAGGCCATCTGACATTTGTTCTTTTTGGGAGGGAGCCACACCCAGTGATGCTCAAGGGTTACTCCTGGCTCTGTGCTCAGAAATCATTCCTGGTTTAGGGGACTATATGGAACGCCTGGGGATTGAACCTCAGTCCTTCCTAGGTCAGCCTTGTGCAAGGCAAATGCCCAACTGTTGTTCCACTGTTCCAGCCCCTTACATTTGTCTTTCTATCCCTAACTTATTTCTCTTTACATGATACCTACCAGTCTGCCTTGAGGAATCATCTCCGTGATTTCATTTCTTCTTATGACTATGTAATATTCCACTATGGACATAGTCAAATTTTTTATCTATTCTTCTGTTGTTAAACATTTGGGTTGTTCTATATCCTGGATATTGTACCAAGAACTGCACAAAGAAATTCCATTTATTGATATTCTATTCCACAAAATAAAAAATGCAAAACATTCATTCTAAAGGAAAAATGGTTTTAACTAATATTGAGTATAATCAATATTGTTTACTTGTGTACTATCTTAAATAATTGGTCTAGAAATTGAAGTGATATGTTGTGTACTTTGAAAATATTTGTAGCTTTTTACCTACAGTTAACACTACTACCATACACTGCTGTATACACTGCTGTAATCATCATATTTTCCTGCTTTATGTTCTTCTTCTTAGTTATTTTTCTCCTTTCACATCTTACAGAATATCTTTGTTCATATTCTTGCTCAAGGCTGAAAGTTAATCATTTTGGGGAATAATAAATGGAAAATAGTTTGAGCTTTGTGAGCTAACAGTCTTTATTGCTAGTATTTATTCTGCTATTCTAGTATGAATGAAGTTATAGATAAGAAAATACAGGTGGTTGTATGCCAATTAAATTAGACGTGAGAATTGCATTTTTATATCCTGTAATTATTTCATGTTACATAATATTTCTCTCAGTTTTCTTTTATTAAAAACATAAAAAAGGGTATGGAGAAATAGTACAATGGGTAAGGCATTTGCTTTGGATAAAGTTGACCCAGGTTCCATTTTTCCATTACCCTGAATTATTCCCCAAGATCCAATCAGAAGTGATCTCTGGGTTCAGAGAGATAGCACAGCAGTAGGGTGTTTGCCTTGCAGGCAGACGATCCAGGACAAATGGTGGTTGGAATCCTGGTATTCATATGCTCCCCTGTGCCTGCCAGGAGCAATTTCTGAGTGCAGAGCCAGGAGTAATCCCTGAAAGCTGCTGGGTATGACCCCCCAAAAAAAGAGAAAGGAAAGAAAGAAAGAAAGAAAGAAAGAAAGAAAGAAAGAAAGAAAGAAAGAAAGAAAGAAAGAAAGAAAGAAAGAAAGAAAGAAAGAAAGAAAGAAAGAAAGAAAGAAAGAAAGAAAGAAAGAAAGAAAGAAAGAAAGAAAGAAAGAAAGAAAGAAAGAAGGGAAGGAGGGAGGGAGGAAAGAAAGAAGGAAGGAAGGAAGGAGGGAGGGAGGAAAGAGAGAAAGAAAGAAGGAAGGAAGGAAAGAAGGAAGGAAGGAAGGAAGGAAGGAAGGAAGGGGGGAGGGAGGGAGGGAGGAAGGAAGGAAGGAAGGGAGGACGGAGGGAGAGAGGAGGGAAGGAAGGAAGGAAGGAAGGGAGAAGGGAGGAGGGAAGGAAGGAAGGATGGAGGGAGGGAGGAAGGGAGGAAGGGAGGGAGGAAGAGGGAAGGGGTGGAGGAAGGAAGGGAGGGAGGGAAAGGGTAGAGAAAGGAAGAAAGGAAGAGAAGGTGTGAAGGAAGGAAGGCAGAGAAGGGGTGGAGGAAGGGAGGGAGGGAGGAAAGGGAGAGGAGGGAGGAAGGGATGGAGGGGAGAGAATGAGAGATGGAGGGGAGGAGGGAGAAGGGAAGAGGAAGAGAGGGAGGGAAAGAGGGGAGGGAAGGAGGAAAGGAGAGGAGGGAGGGGAAAGAGGGAAGGAAGGATGGAAGGGGAGGGGAGGAAGCGAGGGAAGGAGGGAGGAAGAAAGGATAGAAGGAAGGAGAAAAAGAAAATGAAAGAAAAAGAAAGAAGAAAAAATAAAAGGGAGAAAGTGAGAGAAAGAGTAAGAAAGAAAGAAGAAAGATGAGAGAAAGAAAGATGAAAGAAAGAAAAAAGAAAGAAGAAAGAGAAAGAAGAAAGGAAAGAAAGAAAGAAAGAAAGAAAGAAAGAAAGAAAGAAAGAAAGAAAGAAAGAAAGAAAGGAAGGAAGGAAGGAAGGAAGGAAGGAAGGAGGAAGGAAGGAAGGAAGGAAGGAAGGAAGGAAGGAAGAAAAGGGAAGAAAGAAAGAAAGAAAGAAGAAAGAAGAAAAGAAAAAAGAAAGAAAGAAAGAAAGAAAGAAAGAAAGAAAGAAAGAAAGAAAGAAAGAAAGAAAGAAAGAAAGAAAGAAAGAAAGAAAGAAAGAAAGAAAGAAAGAAAGAAGAAAAAAGAAGAAAGAGAAAAAGAAAGAAGGAAAGATAGAAAGGAAGGAAGGAAGAAGAAGAAGAAGAAGAAGAAGAAGAAGAAGAAAGAAAGAAAGAAAGAAAGAAAGAAAGAAAGAAAGAAAGAAAGAAAGAAAGAAAGAAAGAAAGAAAAGAAAAAAGAAAGAAGAAAGAAAGAAAGAAAGAAGAAAGAAAGAAAAAGAAAGAGAGAAGAGAGAGAAAAGAAAGAGAGAGAGAAAGAAAGAAAGAAAGAAAGAAAGAAAGAAAGAAGAAAAGAAAGAAAGAAAGAAAGAAAGAAAGAAAGAAAGAAGAAAGAAAGAAAGAAAGAAAGAAAGAAAGAAAGAAAGAAAGAAAGAAAGAAAGAAAGAAAGAAAGAAAAAGAAAGAAAAAGAAAGAAAAAGAAAAGGAAGGAAGAAAGAAATTCCAGATGCTGGAAGCAAGGGAAACAGACACTGATGGTGCACTGGTGAAGAGTGCTATACACTATAGATGGTGAACAACTTTGTATCTGTGGGGAATAAACTGCATTATGAACAACCTTGTAATTATGGTGTTTAAATAAAGTAATTTACAAAAAGATGTTTGCTTAGTTATTTCCCTTGCTCCATTTCAGAAATGCTTGGCAAAAAATTTTTATTTGAGTGTATGCCCCTGGTTCCCTGAGAATCCTCTGCTTGCAGGTAAAATTTTAATACGAGCATTTACTAACTAGCTATAGGACTGAAACACTTTCTTTGAATATACCCTCCATATGTTTCAAAGATGACTGCAAATCTTGGGGTTATCATTCTCAGAAAATTAGTTCCAGCCAATATGGCACCATGGATATCTTTGTGATTTGAATAGAGATGGGGGAAATCCATCAACCATCGGCTTCCAAATCAAAGCTGGGACTTGCCTGTTTTTTCCAAGCCTTCCCAGCTTCCTCCTCACCTAGGGCCACCCTTAAAATCCTGCAGGCTTTCATTCTCATGCAAACAGACACCAGAATGGAAAGGTGGTGCATATATTATCCCCATCTGTCTGCTACAAATCCTGCTCAGTTTCATGCTTTTAGGACAAATTCCAGGCAAAGGGCCACTGGGAGAGGCTCCATTTCTCAGTACCCCATGCCCAAGTCTCGTCAGTTAGGCAGCAGAATAATTTCTTTCATAAGGTCGGCCCTCGCCAAAGAAAACATACCCATGCCCTGTGGCATGAGATCTCTGAAGGGAAGGGACTATGTTCTAAATTACACTCCAAGGGGAGTTGACCCGAGATCAGATGCCTTAAGACCTGGAAAGCAGTGAGACAGAATATATCAAAGATGGACTTTATCATTTGGTATGGTTGGAAAATCAATTTTCTATATATGTAACCGTAGCATGGAGAAAATCCACCTTTCTCCTCCTCCACGTTATAAATGAGACCTGCCTTCATCGGCATTAGTTAGGTATCTCCCTAAAAGCAACAAGCATCCCAAAGTTGGAGCCAATCATTTAAAAAAAAAAAAAAGATGGAAAAACAAGCCTTCTTAAAAAAAATAAAAGAAATGGAAAGATGTCATTTATATGCACAGATTAAATTAGCAAAAAATGTAGACTCATTCAAGGTCCCTGCTGTGCCTCCTTCTGCATCGAACGGAAAAAACCACTCTCTGGTCCAGGATTTTATTATTATTGTTATTATTTGAAATGCCACCTTAGAAAAAAATTTCCATTTGACACCCACCTTTCTAGGAGAGGTTCGGTACAAAAATAAATAGCTGAAAATGGGCTGTGACTGAAATAGTGTTAGCCAAATTAATGCTAAATTTCCATCTGGGTTTCAGCATGCTGCCACCCAGTAATATTTTCTGGATCTCATTTCTATCTAGAATTTTTTTCTCTCTCTTTATTATTCTCTCTGATAATCTTCTGCTGTGATGGTATTGGACTGTTGATAGAAAGCAGTTGTTCTTGCTATAGCATCCCTTGACTGTATTCTCTTCACTAGAAAGAAGTAGCATTATGGATTTATATGATAAGGGACCACCATTACTGGGCATCTTTTCCCCATACTTGGCTACTGTACAATTTCACAGTTTGATTCTTGGCTGAACTATAAGGAGTCAGGATACCTTTGCCATCACTTTTCAGCATCAGACCTTATGTAAAATCATAACTCTAAAACTGTTCACATGTAAGTAAAATGCAATATGAAGTAACAGCCTACATTAATAAAACTGTAATCTCTGTCATATCTTAAAAACATTCTTATTTTTATTTACAGTACCCAAAGATATTGGCATATTAGATCATTCACATTCAAAACATAAGTTTCCTTAAACTGAAATCAATTCTTACTCTGGGGGAACAAGGGATAAAAAAATTGATGAGAATTCTCCAAATCTAGATTTTCTTGCTATTTTAAATTCCTAATTTCTTCTATGACCTTGTGCAAGTCATACAACTATTCAGGTCTCTAGACCTTCATTTTTTAAAATGGGGCTAATATTAACTGTCTTGCCAACTTCTTGTTCAATCTAAGCAGATTCTTGAATAGTGGCAAATTGCCTTTGGAGGCATTAAGAAAATTCTCTATAATCATGTCATTTCATTATGCCAGGAAGATCAGCACAAATTAGTCCTTAACTTAAAAAAATATTGTCATGTAAAAATTCAAGCTAAAATTTATTGGGCATCTCATATTCTAGGTACTGAGCTTGGCATTTTATAAATAATGACTTAAGGCCTCAAAGAAACCTTGGAAGTGATGTATTTTTATTTCAATTTAAAAAAAAAAGCCATCGAATCTCAGACCAGCTGGAATGACTTGCCTAAATATGGCACACATGGTTTATATTAGAAGTGATTTTAGATCCCCAAATAGATTTTAGATCTATTGTACAGCACACGCATTGATTAGCCAAACTTCCTGTTTTTGTTCATTTTAGATCAGGTTAACAGTTTCATGCAATGTACCCATGATTAACAGGACTCTGCCTTGGTGGTTTCTGATCAACTGTTAAATTTCTGTCAACTGTGGTCCTTAACAGCATTCCACATGGTATATGAATAAATTCTCTGTGTGTGCATGGCACACATAGTAGAAGTGTGAAAAAGTAAATACTTTCACTACTTAGAAATTAAAAAAAAAATGTGGCTAGAGTCAGTGCCACTTACTGGCCTTTTACTAGATGCTATTGTCTATATTATGATGATGGTGTGCTCAGCACTAAGATTGCTAGATCTCTATTTCCAGGTTGTTAGACAGAGATCAGAAGCTTAATGATCAGAATGTAGAATGCAGTTCAGCCCAAATTAATGATGAAAAATCTGAGGAGAAGCAGATACCTTTAAGAGAGTATAAAGGTTACCTGCAAGAGAATGAAGTTTCAATAACATTCAATTTTTATTATCAATTCAACATAATGTAAAGAGGCAGGGTAACCAAGAAGAGATTCTGGTGCTAACTTTTATAACTGAGGAGAACTTGAGATAGAGTGGGAATTTTCTTGTCACAGAAAAAAAAGGTAATAAAAATGGAAGGAGCTCATGCCAATTTGATTACATATATTTGAATTCCCTGTAAGAGCTCAGTAAATGTTAGGTCATTTCTTGGACCAACCATCAAAAAATAACAAATAAGACTTCTTATTAATCTCAGAATAAAATTTATATATGTTGATGTTTATTTGTGTATAACCTGTTTCTTATTCATTAGGTTAGAAAAGAAAAATCACACTGCTTAATTTTCTATATTTTAGAATATTCTTTTCACCAACCCTGCTACCTATCCTGTTTTATACCCTATCCTTCCATTATACATTATAAGAGCATAAAATAGCAGAAATAGTTAAGTTTCCTTTCTGTGCCCTTCTATGTGTTTAATGGATCAGAAAATGAAGTAATGAGAAGTGAAGAGGTCCAGTAGTTATAAGAGAGTCTACCTCTGTATTTTTTCTATTTATTTAGATTCTTTAGAACTTCCATTCCCTTCTACTAGCAAGAATATAAAATAAAACATTCCAACAAAAGTATTGTTTTTATGGTTCACAGTTCAATATATCATTTGAATACAATGGTCTATTTTCCAGTCTATCTCCTAAGTAATATCATTTCTTTTACTCTTTTGATTTTTTTTTTTTGTTTCTTTGTTTTTGGGTCACACCCGGCAGTGCTCTGGGGTTACTCCTGGCTCTACGCTCAGAAATCGCTCCTGGCAGGTTCAGGGGACCATATGGGATGCCGGGATTCGAATCACCATCCTTCTACTTGCAAGTGCAAAACGCCTTACCCTCCATGCTATCTCTCCGGCCCCCTCTTATAATTTTTAAGGTTTTCTAAAACTGGGATTTTTGTGGCCAATGGCTTGGAGTTGTGGCAGAGCTGGGCCCTACTATGACAGTTTAGGAACTGAAAGTAAGACTTTTTTTTTTACTCCCAGATACATCAGGATGTCAGAGACAACATTACTATCTTCTTCCAGTTAATGAAGTGGTCCCATTGAGCTCAATGGGAAAACTAGATGAATTTCAACTAGATAAAAGAATTTTTTCTTGACATTTTTATCATCATAAAATTGAAAAATGTTCCGAAGGTTGCAATCTCTTCAGTAGTACTCCAGGGGTTCCTAGAGATCTCTCCCTAAAATTCTTAGCCAAGCAGGTCAGCTGTTCAATGCTGGGGCCTGAGGTTATGGCACAGCTTTTGTCTTATGCTGCCAAGAACCATTAAGATAATTGCGATGGTACTTGTGACCTCCATGATAGCACCCAAAGATGTGCAAATCCCTGATAGTGCTTGGAATTGAACCTGGGTTTGGGTGCTTTCCTAACACCATTGCTATCTCCTTGAAATGTGCAATGATTTGTGGGGGTAAGGGGCAGAAAGGACATACTGGCTGTGCTATCCTGTGTTTGTGCTTTGGAATCCCTTTTGATGTGCTCAAAGTACCATAGCAGGTGCTGGGGAATAAACCCAGGAATGAATCTTACGTCCCTGTACTATCTCTCTATTGGCAGGATACAATTATTAACCTCTAAAAAGATTTCCTACCAACTGAAAAAAAATAACAGAATACCTAAGTAAGTACTATTCATTTCAACTCTAAGATTTACAGTGAAGATGAAAGTATTTGGAATAACTTAACAATACTAAACTATGATTCAAATAATGAACAAACTTGAATTTAAGTTTTTCTAGGGCCCGGAGAGATAGCACAGCGGCGTTTGCCTTGCAAGCAGCCGATCCAGGACCAAAGGTGGTTGGTTCGAATCCCGGTGTCCCATATGGTCCCCCGTGCCTGCCAGGGAGCTATTTCTGAGCTGACAGCCAGGAGTAACCCCTGAGCACCGCCGGGTGTGGCCCCAAAACAAAAAAACAAAACAAAAAAAAAAAGTTTTTCTAACATAGTCTCACAGATTCCTTTACTTTCTCTTTTAAGTACCTACCAAGCATGACATTTTTAGTTCTATACTTATTAGTTGGTTTGTTCTCTTTTTTGTAAAAAAAAAAAAAAAAAAAAAAAGTAATAATAAGGTTATTGTTCAAAAATAATTCTAAACCGTTTTTCTTGAAACATATTTTTAAAACTTGTTGATGCAAGTTAATGTGATTTTGCTATTAGGGTAGAACTAGCTATGTTTTACTTTTCTAAAAATGGTTTGCTAACAGTCAAGTAAGTTTTCAATTTAAAAAGAGATATTGTTCACTTCTCAGGATTTACCTGAGATAATAGAGACCTTTTCAGCCCACAAGTTGTGTGTGCTACTCGAAGGTCGCCATTTTCCAATTGTGTAAATAATCACTAGTATTGAAGTCACTCAGATTCACAGATTGGCCTGAGCTACCTGGTGGGGCTTCTGCACTTCTGCAGATAAGCCTGCTCTTGCCTAAACATCCACAAAGAAACATTCAGTGGTTTGGTGTGTATGAGATTCCCAAACCACAAGCCAACATGTCTATCAAAAGCCCCTTTACCAAGTTGAAATGGAGGGAAGGGCTGTGACTGTGTGTGCCTTCTTTTCACACATTTCCTCAGGTTACCAAATGACGCAAAATGTACATTTATGTTCGTCTAAAGAGGTTTTATTCTCAATAGGTAGGTATCCACCAACTGCCAGAAACCCGAAAATCACCTTCTTAGTTACCTAACAGTTCCTTTTCCACATTTCCAATCTTCTGCATTGCCATATGGAACAAGCAAACTTGAATCACTGGAAAGTAGCTGGTTTTCAGATGAATGCATGAATTTTTGGGAAATAGAAATAAAAGATACATGATAATTAAAGGACAAAGGGATTCTTTGCCTTATTTTTGCTGATAATGCACCATTTTCAATAAACACTGGTGGTAACCAAGTTCAGGTTTAAATTATTCATCCTGATTTTCAGTTTTAAGAATTTGTTAGGACAGAATTATGGTCTTCTGCAAGTCAATGAAAGTGCCATCAGGGAAAAATTAATATTATTGCAATGTTTGAGATATTTTTAAATATTGTGTTTCCACATAGATCACGACTATTTTATTTGACTTTTTCTTGAAGCTGAGTGAGAGTATTGGCTCATATTTTTTTAATTCCAGCAGTAGAATTAGTTCATAAGGATCACATCCATGATTATTCACACTCCTGCTCTAAATATCTAATTAACAAACCAGGATTCTGTCAAAATTTTCCAAATTTTTTTTGTATAATACTTTATTTTTAAAGAAAAAAATTAAGAGAGAAAGTTTTAAATAATAAATTTAACCATACTCTAGATTTAAAGAACTGTTGTATGCTTGCTAGATGAGAAGACTATTTTTTTGTTTTGTTTTGATTTTGTTTGGGGGCCCACTCTTAGGGTTACTCCTGGCTCTGTGCCAGAATCACTCCTGGCAGGATCAGAGAAACATATGGTATGCCAGGGGGATTGAATTCAAGTCCATCCTTGAATACATGTTGGCAGCATGCAAGGGCAAACACTCTATCACTGTGCTATCACTCTGGCCCCAAAAGACTGTAAGTCATTACCTTGTACATATAAGTGCTAAACAATTGCACTGGTAAAAAAATTTAGCATCACACAGGAAACAAGATAGTGATGTTGCTTCTATTTGAAGCTGTAAATATCATCCAGAAAAACACAGGAATAATTGGATTTTCTTATTTTTTTAAAGAGAGGTTAGCTTTGGGGCCGGGCGGTTGCGCTGGAGGTAAGGTGCCTGCCTTGCCTGCGCTAGCCTAGGACGGACCTCGGTTCGATCCCCCTGCGACCCATATGGTCCCCCAGAGAAGCCAGGAGCAACTTCTGAGGCGCATAGCCAGGAGTAACCCCTGAGCGTCACAGGGTGTGGCCCAAAAACCAAAAAAAAAAAAAAAAAAAAAAAGAGGTTAGCTTTAATTGGACAGGAAACTACTAGATAAATTAGGAAGCATATCTTAACCAGTACAGGGTTGTTGAATAACTTCAAAGAGAGCAAGAGGAAATGGGGGTTCTTATTTTATGCAGAGCATAGGTGAGGAATGATGTAGCAGTCTCCACATATATGTGATTATAGAGAAGGAATAACAGGAATGAGGAGTTGAGGAACAATAACAATGAACTCAATAGCATGAACGGTAAATGTGAAGAGAAAACATCATCAAGAGCCTATGTTTGAATAATAAAGTTTCCACTGTTTGGTAAGAGTCAGCCAGGAGCCTGGGGAACTTTATCAGAACAAAGGTATTTCCAAATCTCATCCTTGGTCCAATCAAGAACAATGAAGGTTACAAAGCAAAACAAAGAGCATAATATCACAAGAATTTTTATTATTTGGGTATAATCACAAAATGACTCCTCTTTGAACAATTTTCTATATAATTGTCTCTCTTCGACTCCTAAATTAACCTTTTTTTATTTTACTATTTAAAAAATCTTGGGTTTGGGTGCCAAAGGGATAGTATAGCAGGTAGGATATTTGTCTTGCATGTGACTGTTTCAGGTTTGATCCCAGACATCCCATATTGTTCCCAAACACTTCCAGGTGTAATTTTTGAGTGCAAATCCAGGATCAACCCTCAAGAATTGCCAGGTATACACCTCAACCTCCCCCACACAAATCATGTTTTTCTTTAAATCACTGGTATTCTTTTCTAAGACTTTATAAATTATTCAAATACTTATATGCCTCTGAATGCATTTTCCCTTTCTTTGATGCAGAAGGGAAAATTTTGAGTGTAGAGTGTATATGCAATTATATAAGGACATTTGATTCAATGAATATGTGGCCTATACAGAAACAAAAGAAATGGGAAAACTAAAACAAACATTTATATTATTTATATCTAACTGACTGTGAGAAAATATAGTGTGGGGGTAGTTAAAGAAATGGGATATATAACAGTGGTGAAGGTATATTGCTGGCAAACTACAACCAGAATTCAATTCCGGCATCATGTGGTCTCTGATATGGCCTGGGTGTAGTCCTTGAAGGCTCTATGTCATCTACTGGGTATGGACCTGGGGAACCTTTAACATTGCAGAGTGATCCAGGGTATTCCAAGCACTGCAGGGTCTGAGCATCACTACAATATCCTGGCCACATGCTGAAATATGTTGCCATGAATTTTTCGGTGTGGCCCAATGACCTCTTGGAGAATCTAATCCCCCTTGCCGTACCAGAAATATTAACAGAAACAACAAGTTATATTTGAAGGGAGAAATCTGTGCAGAGATAGAAAGATGGAAGTACTCTTGATAAAATCTCAAAACCCCAAAGGGGTTGAATTGCCAAAGGCAATTATCTCTCCAATAGAAACAGAACAACCTAGGAGAGTACCTAGAAATATAGACTGTTAGCCTATTCTTCCCTGTGTAACCTACCTGCTAGTAAGACCAGCCCATTTTGGGGGAGGGGGTCTTGGTAGGTTAACAAAAAGGTTTGCATCGGGGCCATGAAGGAGATTTGTGGAGGGGAGATTGAGAGAAAATCAGCGAGGGGAGATGGAGCAGGAGGAGAGATGGTTGAAAGAGATTGATTGCAGGCTGACTATGAACCCAGTGTAAAAGGCGTAAGCTTAGGAGCCATATGTGGGTGCTAGGGCCTTGAATAAAGCTGATGGGCTCCTGAAACCTGTCTGTGAGCATTTTCCTCATCGCTAGCCTACCCTTGAACCCTCAGACCTGCTGGCTGGAGGGTTTGCAGACGCCTGGTCGAGCTGGAGGAGACAGGCCTCACCCTCCATCCATCACCATCCAGCCCCATCAAGGACTGTTATTCAACAATGGACTATCGATTTATGCTTATATTTTTATAAATAAGCAAATCATGTTTGCTACTATGTCATATCTAGCCACATATAAATCTATATCTGTCACTCATAATTTGGAAGATATTTCATAGATATTAGTATAAGGATATAGCAAACAATCTTATTTCAGTCTGTGTTGGATATACAGTCATCCAGGAAATATATATGCTTAGCTAGAATAATGATAGTCTGATGAACAGGGGTGCAAAATGTGATTTAGAAACCATTAATTACTAATTACTAAATGCTAGGCACCCTTTGGGATGGGTTTTTTATTCTGCCACCTCTCCCAGATGAAGACAATCCAGAGACTTTTGCATTTACTATTCCTGACATCCTTTGATATAAAAAGACCTAGTTAGGTTAGATGAGCACATAATATGCAACTATGTGTTATTGTTTGACCTTCCTCCTGTATTTACCTGTTCTAAACAGTAAAAACTGATTGTGAAGGACAGTCAGGGCTCTCAATCCCTAAAGTAGTGAGCCCCCTGACTCCATGCTCTCTTCTGTCTTCTTGATTTCTTAATCCTCAGGGCCACTGTTTCACCTGTACCAGGTGTCCAGCAGGTAGTGGTGTCCACCAGAGTTGAGAAGGGTCATCACTAATCTTCATTTGACAATTGCAGCATGAGGTGGTAGCAACGCAGGTAGATCATTTGTCTTGCATGAGCCAACCTGATTTCCACCCCCAGCTACTTACATGGTCATCTGAGCCAGCCAGGAGTGACTTCAGAGAGCAAAGACAGGGATATCTCTGAGTGTCATTGGGTGTTCCCTTGTTCCCATCAAAAAAAAAAAAATTGCATGTTCTGTGAAGCACTCCATTTAAAAATATGCTTGTGCTGATGAATCTTAGTAACCCAGTCAAAACTGCTTTGACTCTGAGTTTACAATTTTTCATCAGCGCATTGCATAAAATGAGGTTCACCAGGAGAAAATGAACACAAAGGAGGTATAGATGCCTATACAACACAATATAAGTGTATAGAGACAATTTAAAAAAATAATCCAAGTTTCAGAATGTATCAAATATTTATGCAATGTATCAAGTACCCACTGACACTTGTTATGGTATGCATGTTGGGTTGTTCCCCTGCAAATTATATATTGTCATCGTGTGAATTTTGCCACACAGACATGATATTAGGTTGGCAAAGTCTTTGAGAATTGGAAGGAGGTAGGTGAAAATAGAAAAAACATTCAGTAAGTTAAGAACCCTTATAAATGAAGTTTCCCCCCTCAATCACACAAGGACATAGCAAGAGAAATTAAAAAGAAAAAAACCCACAACCCTATACCTAATGAGCTCTAACATATTTTCACTTAACATTAGAAATTACTCAAATGGACTTCACGAATGAATGATCATACTAACTAGTACATCTCTCTATGAGGAATAGCTCTCAATAAAAAGTAAAAGAATGAATTGTTGATACATGGCAATAATACAAATTCATCTCAATGCTTAGAGTAGGTAGGTAGGGAATCCCAGGGAGTCTCTGTGTTCTCTGATCTCATTTAAATAACACCCGTAGATGAATCAAAAACTGGTTTCCTATGAATTTAAGATAAAGATACATATTCACAAGAAAATACAGAAGTAGAAAATTAGGGTAGGGATTCATCATATAAGATATCAAATTTATTGTTTATCATGAGTTAGAGGAATATTTTGCTTTTCTGTGAATTTTGCAGATCTCTAAGCATTTTTAAATTTACTACTTTAAAAGATATGTCAGGCTTCTTGTGCTGTCATATTATGCTGTCAGTATGCTTACCACATTAACATAAAATACTTAGGTATGTGTACGCCTTGTAGGTAATATTCCCCTTTTCCTTGAGCCTCCAACACTAGTCACTTGGATGTTGACTCAAGAATCAGTGAAGATGATTTGGTTTGTCAATCATTATTCTGTGTTCCAAATAAATGAACTTTCTATTCCCTCAAGTTCTGTACTAAGATGGATGACTCCAGTAATCCTGCACCTCCCTCATCCATTTCCAGTAACACTAACACTATGGGGTTTTCCTCCATCCACCCCACCCTAAGTCAAAGACAGCCTCCTGCAGGGGTTGGTTTCTTGGTGAGAATAGGATGTTTTCCACCCTCCTCTGTATATTGACACTTTCTATGCTTCTGGCAATAAATCACTTGATGACATCACATGTTGCTATAAATCCATGAACAAAATAAGCCATCCTTCCATTAGGGGAACATAAAACGGTCCATTTTCAGACCCAGTCTGCATACTGTTTATGGGTTGCTTGCTGCTTCCAGGGTTTTTATAAGAGAACATCCACTGTTTTAGTATTCTGGCCCTACTCCAGAGAGCTCTGTTAACATTGCCCATTTTCCAAGGATATTTGGTGGGAACACTGCATAAAGGAGTCACATTTTCCATCAGAAACCTGCCCCTTATTTTAGTCTCTATTTCCCAGACAAATTAAACCAACTGTTTTATGAGATTTCTTCAAAGAGGGAATGCACAGTAGCCCATTTTATGAATATGGATACTGCCACTTAGAAGATGAATCATAAGATAACAGAGCTTAGAGCTTAGGAAATTCCTTGAACAATTGTTTCAGGGCTATTTCTTTCCTTTATTTCCTTAATCTCCTTAAAGAAATGTATGAAGCAGGCTAGTTGAAATGGAAAGCAATATGAACTCAAATAATTTATCTGTTTAAATTGGGGGTTGGAGTTAAGAGTATTATGGGGATCTCTCAAGCACCATGTACCGAGGATGACTCAGTTTACATCAACTATTTCTTCATTAACTATATGCACTAGTATCAATAGTGTTATTACAATCTGGATTTTTCATTTGAGCTTGTAAAGTCGAGTTAGATTTAGAATTCTCATCCAAAAAATTGGATGATGAAGGAATATCAAACCAAGCTTTATATTTTCACAGAAAAAGATGGATAGATACATTAACTTATATGTATTTACACATATATTTACATAAACTAAAATATAAAATATAGAACAGTTAAATAGAAAATTAAGAATGTAGAGAATTTAATTTTATTTGTAGTCTACTAAGTTATTATGGGGAGATTATCCAAATAAGTCCCTAGTTTTTTTATTTGCATTTTTTAAATTTATTTACTGCCTTTTACTGTTCAAATTAAATTGTGTAAATAAAACTAGTTTGAATGGTAGCTTACTTACTTTTGTGGTTTGGGTTACAGTTGTTGAAGGAAAGAAATGATAATAATAAACAAAAGATAAAAATTATCTGATGTGGCAGGTGTTGGCATGTATTAAATATATTTAGGCATTTTAAAGCCACAAGAACTATGAATATTAATACTTAGAGTTAACCATTTGTAATTAGGGAAAATGTACATCAAAAATTGGGCAGCTACTCAAAAGTGTTCAATTTATGTTGTGGAATCCTGATTTTAATGTATGTATAAATGAATCCATGTGATATTATTTTAGTAATTATTCAATACTGATCTTTTTACTAGTCATTTAAACCAAAAGAAGCAGCTATATTTCTATCGGGCAATAGAGGACTTACTATGTTTAAAATAAAGCATGCACAACTTAACTTTAATGAGACTTATTATCATTTTATTTTTTTGTTATTTGAGCCACACCCAGTTGCTCAGAAGTTGCTCCTGGCTCTGGGGACCCTTTGAGGATTGAACCCAGGTCCTTTTGTGTCAGCTGCATGCAAGGGAAACATCCAACCGCTGTGCTCTTGCTCTGGCCCCCTAATTATCATTCTTATCATTGATATTTACAATCAAAATCATTCATAGAATGATGCATTATAGACAACAAGTAAAATCATACCGCTTTAGATTAAAAATACTAATACATGATTAATCCAGAAAGTAATGAACTATTTTAGATTCCAGGTTAAAATGGCATCCAAATGTCATTCACTCAAAGAACGACAAAAGTTATTTGGGCTTCAAAATTTACAATCATAATCACATAAAAGTGTCATTCTGGACAAACTTGTGTGAAAGATAATAGGGGAAAGTCATCTGGCTTAAAATCATCTAAATTACTGCCTCAAAGGATGTCTTTAAGAACTTATAGACCATAAATTAAAGAATCTACACCAGGTATTTGTTAATAAGGAAATTTACCTAGTAACAGTATTCAGGCAAATAAAACTTTCAGAGAAAATCCATGTACATTAATTTAAGTAAAAAAGATATTCACTGCAAGTTCTTAAGACTAATAGAGAAATCAGGGATGAGTGCCAAATTAGAACAATAAGAGTGGAAATGATGCAAAGCTTAAGGAGGAAAGAAATGAAAATATTGATTAACGAATATATTACCAGAAACGCAAATAAAGTGACTAGGTAAATAAGTGTTTACAAATCTACAAACTAAATATTCTTTCCTCTAAGTCTCAACTGAGTTTGTATTTTTATAGGTATTGTTTACAATTCTAAATTAGTCTTTTGAAGTTTTAAGACTATTGTACATTCAAAGGAAAAAGTAGTAGAACATTGTATGTAACATGGTTAAAAGTATAAATTTAGATTGAAGCAATACTACAATGGGGTTAGCACAATCATACAAAGGGGTTTGCCTTGCATTCATCCAACCTAGGTTCAATCCCTGGCATCGTCTATAGTCAATTTCCTCAGTGTTGTCAAGAGTGCAGAGTTAGGATTGAGTACTGCCACTTATGTCCCCAAAACATATAAAATTGAATTAACGAATAGACTCATTGAAAAATACACCTATGTTTAAATTTATCTCTCAAGTATGTTAGCTCTGGAAATTTTATTATTTGTTTAGAAAAAGGACTAATGTCTTTCTGAATTTTAATTAAGTTTTAATTAGCTATATATGGTAATGGGAAAAATTCCTTGGCACAGTATTAGGTATTCACTTTAGGTGTTAGGTAGTCAATATATAGAGGAAATTGAACTGTCAGTGTTCAATCTGATTGCTATTCATTTCCTAATAATTCTGTCTTCCCTCTTAAGGATATTAACATAATTATATAAAATGCATCCTATGTGAATTTGAATTGCACAATGTGATGCCCAAAATATCAGAAACAACCCAGTGGCCTAGGGCTGCCAATTGAAATACGCTTTGTAATGAACATTTAAAGCAAAGAGTGTGAAAAAATTCAAAAATGTGTATTAACAGTTACATTTAACAAAAGTATAAAGTTACATTTGTTTTCTTAAAACTGTATTTTTTGAGATCCAGTGGTTTACAAGAGGAGCAATATTATTTTTCTGTACTTAAATGTACCATACTAGCTACTAGTCTTCCACTGACTTTCTACCACTATCCTATCACTATTCTAATCCCTTACCATTTTCCTCTTTGGCAGCCTCAGTTTGAGTTCTGTTGGCCATATTTGATTGCCATAGGGACATAGTTTATTCTCTCCTTTTGTCTTTTTTAATACTCTACATATGAGACACTTCATCTTTATCCTTCACATTCAGTTTAGTGTCACATATTCAAGTTTCATCCAAGTTGTACCAAAATGTCAGAGTTCATCTTTATTCATCACTAAGTAGTATTCTCTAATAAATATATATTTTATTTTGTTTTGTTTTGTTTTGTTTTTTGTTTTGTTTTTGTTTTTGTTTTTTTTTTATTTTGTCCAAAAAAGTATTTTTATTTTTCACAGGATTTTTTTTTATTTTAATTATGACAACAAAGATGCAAAGAAAGAGGACAGGGTAAAGTTACAGTGGAAGCCCAATCACCCATAAACAGAATTCTCGGTAGTCCCATCGATGATATCCCAGCCTTGAACTTTCAGCCAAAGAACATTAAGAAAAACAAAACTGAACCCATGTACAATACAATTACTTTGTCCCTCAAATCCCCAGTTGTAGTACATACTATTTCTTAGCAGCACACAATATAATCTAAAGACATTAGACTTATGTAACTCCTTAAACATTGAGGGCAAAGTACATTTCTCTAGTTCCATGCACATGCTTACTAGTTTAAGTTAACCTCAAAAGTTTTAGTGGGTTGTTTTTCTTAAGGATTGGAGTCAAGGGAACATAGTAAAAAACGGTATTAAAGTGGCATTTGTTTGCATAGGCCCACCAAAACATAAGGGACATGGAAAGACAAATTATGGTCTAAATACAAGGAGACCCTACCCCTGAAGTTTCCTGGCACAGGACTGACTCTAGGCTCCAGGCAAACTAGTTTGTCCAATTCAAGCATCGTCTGTAGTGGCAATACACCTCCATTCCTCACATAGTCTCTGTTGTTGGTATCATGCTTCTGTATTAAAGATCCTGGAGTCTGCATATCCCATATTGCAGTCAGGATGGTGCAGAGCATCCTCTCATTTCACTTCACACTTAAGGGGTAATAGAGAGAACCATGTCCTGTAGAGCAGGTCATTGTTGTTGTCAAGTCTTCTCAGTGTAAATGGAAGTCTCTTTTTAGGAGTTCGATGTCAGACCCTTGGTAGTGTCTTTCCTGGTAGAGGACTGCTTCCAGCTGTTGCTATATAAGACCTTGGATGTTTCATAGCTTGCCTGGTTCTGGCGTGAATGGAGGATGCCCATTCTTCTGAGGCCTGTGCCAGGTCATTATATCAATGTTCAGGGTGTAAGGTACATTGTACTGAGATTTATTAGATAAGAACTTATCTGTATGTATGGTGTTTTCCCATTTTAATGTGTCTATGCAAACAAGGATCAATGCCATGAAGCGTTATTGGTGCATCTGGAGGCAATAGGAACAAGACCAGCAATTTCCATGACACAGTTCAATCATAGGCATCAAACTGAGGGACAGTTCCAACAACAATTCTTACTGAACAGCTTACAAAGAAAAGACAAGATGAAAAGTGGATAGAAACATCATGGTAGAAGAATATATAGAGAGTTATATCAGTTAAAGAAAATACCCATAAAATATTCAAAAGATATATGTGTTCAATATGTGTTCAATTTGTGTCCTTCTAATTAGTTCTAGGATTTGTTAGATCTACTGTATGTCTTAGGTCAGAGATTAGAACTGTGTGTTACTGAAGTTAAGAAGGGTAAATCTGGAATACTGATGGTTGGGAGGAGCATATGTTCGTGCAAAATGTAGACTGGTATGAAATTGCCCGTGACAGCCTGAGTATAGCTGAGCAGCTATCTGCCACCCACCAGATCAAACTCCACCCCCTAAGCCCCACCCTAGGCCAGTCTCGGGACCCGGCCTGGGAGTGGGGAAAACCCAGGGTGCCCCATCAGCTCCTTCCAGGAACCCACCTGGAGATCCGGAGAAATGGGGGAGAGGGGGGTCGGGTGACCCAGGTCCGGGCCCCCCTACCCTAGGCCGGACCAAAAGGCCGCTGGCACATGCAGAGGCCTGCCAGCTGCCCGCCCGTGCCGGCTAAAAATCCTGCTCCAGGAAGGGAGAGAGACCCTCCCAAGCCCGAAGGACAGGGATTTAAGCCCCACCCTAGGCCAGTCTCCGGACCCGGCCTGGGAGTGGGGAAAATCCAGGGTGCCCCATCAGCTCCTTCCAGGAACCCACCTGGAGATCCGGAGAAATGGGGGAGAGGGGGGTCGGGTGACCCAGGTCCGGGCCCCCCACCCTAGGCCGGACCAAAAGGCCGCTGGCACATGCGGAAGCCTGCCAGCTGCCCGCCCATGCCGGCTAAAAATCCTGCTCCAGGAAGGGAGAGAGACCTAATAAATATATATTAAGATTTCTTTATCCATTAATATATTGTGGGACACTTGGGTTATTTCTGGTTGTTAACTGTTGGAACTATTCTATAATGAAGATTGAAGTTGCCTATATCTTGAAGAGTTCAATGTATTGTTAGCTAGAGAGATAACAGAGAAGCTAGAGTTTTTCTCTTAAAAATGCCTGACCTAACTTTAAAGGAGTGATATCTGCACCCAGAGTCAGTAGTATGCCCTAAAAGGCATAAAATAATAATACATTGAAAAATCAATAATATAAATAAAAATGAAGGCTTTTGCATTCTTAGGATAGAGAGATAACGAGGTGTGTAATAGCTTGATCCTATGAGAGCTGTAAATTTTTATTATTTTCATATCAAATAATACATTAAAATAAGAATACAAGTAATCAAAAGAAAGGGACAGCTGAGTAGGAATATTTAGCTGTGAAAACATCATAAATAGATTGGAAATCAAGAGACTTAATAGCAGAAAATCCCTGGTAAATGCAGTGAAATGTAATAAATAAAGTAGTGTTTTTACTTCCTAGGGTTTCAGACAGATAACGTCCAATTCTAATGAATTCAATTGAGTTCATAACAATGTTTCTACATTATGTATTCCACGTGGATAGAATTGTAAAATCACATTATAGCAATGACACAACTGATGCTTTTATTCACTTCTAATATATTATAAACACTCAAGACACTAAAAGTAAGTTTATCTTGAAGTAGGAAGAGTTCTGGATATCCAGAACTGTCCTGTAACTAAATTCAATTAAGATTTAATTCACTGCATTGGGAGGGTTGTTTGCAATATTAGCAAAATCAAACTTTGTAGTATCATCAAAAGAAAAATAAGAATTACTCCAAGACCTAGATAAATTAACATGGCTGTTTAATAGTTCATCAAACAGTCACCAGATTACATCTGTCCCATACAGTGTTTTCTTCCTGAGTCTTCATTTGGGGCCTTTTATTGCAAGTATTTTAGCCAGAAAGCTCTATATGCCAAACATCAGCAAGGAAACATAATTATTACCAAAATTGGAGCAGGTACTATTAAACCTTTTCATTTCAATTTGGAAATATAAGATGAAGAGTTTAATATTAATTCACTCAGTCAGTTTCAATTAGGTGACTGTGTAATACAGTTAGTAGCATTAAAATCAGTAATACAGCTCCTTGAAAAACAAGTGGAGCATTATAGTTAGTCTAAATGGACATAGTCTACAGCAATTTGATTATATTTATATGTTTCCTTGCAAACTCCAGTGGTATTTCTCGAAATTTTTTAGGTGTCAACATATGGTTTCGATTTCTCTGAAATATATAGCATAGCTTGTTCTCTGAGAAAAAAAAGTTGCCAAACAGGACTTGTAAATGTATCTAGAGGTAAAACTTAACATCTTGTCCTTTTCTATAGAACTTCTTGGTTAAGGCCTGTATAACTCCCTCAGACAGGAAAATCACACCATTAACCAAATGAAGGTTTCTTAACTAGAAAGAGAAACTGGTTTCCATTAACGAAATCCATTAACTTATTATATAACAGAATTTTAGTCCATCAAGGACTTTAAATTATAGACATGGCTAGCTGCTTTGAGTAATTACTATGATGGTCTTTTATTGAGGGTGGGTGGGTAAGAACACTTAGTGATGCTCAGGGGTTACTTCTGGCTCTGCACTCAGGTATTACTGCCAGCAGTGCTCAGGGGACTATATGAAATGCCAGTGGTTGAACCACGGTCAGCCAAGTGCAAGGCAAATCCCTTTTCAATCTCTCCAACCCCTATGGTCAATATTTTAACAGTTCAAATTAGAAGAATCCAAAACCAAAATAAATAAAATGAAATACTTATAATAAATTATGTTTAATTGAATGCTATATTTTATTATATATCATATCTATGATATTATATATTATTTTATGGACTGGGGAGATAGTAGAGTAGGTATGAATTTGTCTTGCAAGTGACTGACCAGGATTCTTTCCAGGATACTATCATAAGTGTCCCGCTATACTGACCACCAGGTATGACCCTGAACCAAATTAAAACATGTTTTAATTCAATTAAGTAACACTTTCTCAGTATACTCATGAAAATGTAGTTTGTGCCTCTATGTTTTATGTGTGTTGCAAGAGTAGAGGGTGTTGCATTCAATTGCTACTAAAAATATTGCTCAAAAAGTAATAGTTCTATATTTCCTGACGTTTTAAATATTTGTACAGAATTGTTTATCTTTAAGGTACATTTCCAATTCACTATTTGCACATTTACTTAATTCACATCTAAAAGTGTCCTGTTTATCTTTACTATGTATTCTCATATATATACATACATATATAACATGTGCATATTTACCTGTTTAAAAATAAAAATCTGGAATGTAAATTTTTAAATTTAGTTTGACATTTGTATGTTTTGTCTGTATTATAACCCAAATTCAAGTAGTGCATGCATCTATTTTTATATCCCAAAAGACAACTGTAAACATTTTCTTAAACTGTAAGTTCTTAGAAAATAGGGACTTGGCTTATTTCTGTAATTTTCTGCAGTGTACATGGCTATAAAGTTTGTTCAGACCCATTGCTAATGAAGACACACCGTAGTTCTCCTCCAAAAATATTTGAGGCTATTGTTTTTGTATGTAGGTGAACAATAAACCAAGATATGTAAGAAAAATAGGATTTTGTGTGTGAAAATTCTACCTACATCCCAAATGATAAATTTAAAGTTATAAACAATTAAACTGTATTACTAAATTTCTCAAGATTTACATGCTTTACCACCTTCAAACTGTGATTATTTTGTCTCATCCTCATGGCACTTATAAAATATGAATATAAGAACAGACCTCATAGAAATAACAGAGCAGCTATGTGATTTAAGGAACAGAACAAACACATGCCTTATGATTTCCTTGCCAATACTAAGAAGGAATTTCAGAAAATCTAAAATTCTAATAACTTTTGCATTTTTCACTACTTCGAGTATAAAAATAAGAGATTATATGTGTAACACATTTTTCAAACACAGATCAGCAATGTAATATATTAAAACAATACAGATTTGCAGAAATATTCATGTATGTTTCTGTCTTTTTCCACAAATTAAATCTGCAATTTGCAGACTTTGGCAAAGCTATGAAGATAGATCAAAAACGCCATTTTATTTAAGTGAATACTTTGGTGAGTTTTTTTTTTTTAACATCAAATTAAAGCAATTAAAGCTATTACATTTCTGGAACAAAAATTGTATTTGCAAAAGCCATTGGACTTTAAGTCATTTCTGTTTTCAGAGTTATTTTTCTTTAAATATTTTTAAACACTCACAGTTCAAAGACTGATTTTATTGAAAATTTCTGATTTTCCAACACAGTGTTAGTGCCTTGCATAGATAATCTATTCCAGAGTTTGGCAAACAACATATCACAATTCTATTCATCTTACTGCCTGTTTTTGTGAAAATATTTTTATTAAGATATAGCCACACCCATTCATTTACACATTGTCTATGGTCTATAAGTGCATATATTTGAGATATGACCAATAGAAACTTCTAGAATAAAGGAAATGTTCTGCCTCTACATTCCAATATGGTGCCCACGTTCTGTATGCTGTTCACCTGAAATGCAACTATGTGATAGAGAAATTGAAAACCTAATATTATTTCATATTATTATTTTAAATGTAAATAGCTGAGGCATTGGATTTTGTACTCTACTGTAGAATTTCTGAAACATTTTCCCACTCATCACCCCATTTCACCTGAGAAATGCAACACTAGTGAGTATTGCCAGAAACATCTCAGATTCATAACCTGGTTGCTTTTGAATTAATTTTCTAAACGTTGCAGATTCAGAAACCTTTCTTCTTGCCAAAAATTGCATGACCCCACATTCAGGAATGTGACTCCCTGTGGGACTATGACCCAAAGTTTAAGAAGTTGGGTATGACACATCACTTCTAAGAATGCTGATCAATTGATTGTACTCCAAAATGCAGTCTTAACATTTGGTTTCTGAGACTGAGTTTTCTAGATTCATCCTTGGTACTGAATTGAAGTTCGTGCTACCCTTTTGCTAATTTGCCAAAAAGTTAGCAAGACTTTTCTCATTTAATGATGAAAAATTACTTAAAATGATCACAACTAACTCACAGATATACTTTTCATTGAACAAAATCCGAAAGTTTTGTTTTGCCACTCTCACACAGAAAGCTCTTCCTGATGCTACTTTGTCAAGTCCCTCTACGTAACAGTTGACCAATGATTAAAATCTCCACATTTCTGAGTTCTTAATTAAAAAAACCAAAGTTTAATGAAATCATAGAGAAATGTAGTTATTCACCTATATTTGTTAAGGTTTTATATTTATACTTATTAACAGTTAATTCTAGTGCTCTGGGCTATTTTTTGTTTTGTGCCTGAGGCTCACTACTGGTAATGCAACAGGAACCATGAGGTACCAGGAATTAAACTGGGATCAGCCACATTCAATGTAAGTACCATTTTCCATACATTTTCTCCTGCCTACTATGGAGATATTTAATAAGAAAATATTTATTTTGCTCTTAGGTTCAACTATTTATGATGGAAAATAAATGTTCTTTAGGTTTAGTAATTGTTAGGAGACACTACATGCATGTAAATAATCATTTATCTTAACATCAGTAACCAGGTTTATATGGGTTCAAGATCCTAACCTGGGGAAAGGGCAAGAAAAAGAGAGAGAGAAATATAAAATTATAATTTACTATTACATTTACTTAGAAATAAATATATTATGATACACCTAAACATTTTCTTTGACTATAAAGAAAATTAATTTCTTGTCATTTTCACATCTTTTATTATTTTATTGTATTGAAACCATTGTGATTCATAGTTGGGTCCTTCAAAGTTGGGTTTCAGACATAGAGTGAAACAGGACCAATCCTACCAATAGTGTTAACCTAAGCTCTACCAAAGTTTCTCTAGTGGTCTAGTGCATCCCATACCACCTCCCCTATCTCCCCAGCCTGCCAGAATAATAGGCCCATTTTAAGTTTGATAGTTAAAGTTTGGGTCTCTTGATTCCATTGTTGTTGACTTTGGATTGGGTATTTATTTCTGTCATTTTTTTTAACTTCACCAATGCACCTGAGACCACTTCAACCCTAGCCCTCATCATTTCATATTTGTGATTTTCCTCTTCAACTCTGTTTTTTCCTTCTCCTTCCTATACTCTGGATCCAAGGTATTCAAGAAAAAGACCATTTAGATCATTGCATTTCTTCATGTAGTTATTCTCAATACCACAGGTAAGTGATAATGTTCTGTATTTATCCTTCTTCTGGTTTATGTTATGATTTTAACGTATTTTAAAAGATATTTTCTATAACCCCCATAAAATGATAATGAGTGATGTTACTCTACCTTATATATTGCCTATGAGCATTGGAATTCATTATAAATGAGTTTTAACTTTTTGTTTTCGTAACTTAAATTTAGGAGCAACTTTAAAATTTTCCAAGACTCACCAAATTATTTTTTTAGTATTAGTATTTCATTTTTATGGCATACTATTTAATAAATTTGATAAAGTGAATACATATCAAGGGGTTAGATAACCCTGAAAATTAACTCTTACTTAAGATGGTTAATACAACCTTTTATACTCTGTTACCTTTTACTCCAGAAAAGAGTCATGATGAGCGAGAATAGAGGATGGATTAGAACAATAAAAAATAAAAAGTGAAACTATTAGCAACAGGTAGTTATGAAGAATAAGCCTGTGGTGTCTATTTCCTTCTTTCTAAGAAACACTTCTTAGCTTTTACTCTCTCCTTTAACACTTTAGAAGTAAAAGTTGCATGTATAAAAAGCTAAAAAAAAAAAAAAAAAAAAAAAAAAAGCGGTTTAGCCGATCGAGGATTTTTGAGCCAGTCTAAGATGAAGGTTTAAATTCTGATTACTGGGGCCGGGCGGTGGCGCTAAAGGTAAGGTGCCTGCCTTGCCTGCGCTAACCTTGGACGGACCGCGGTTCGATCCCCCGGTGTCCCATATGGTCCCCCAAGCCAGGAGCAACTTCTGAGCACATAGCCAGGAGTAACCCCTGAGCGTTACTGGGTGTGGCCCAAAAACCAAAAAATAAATAAATAAATAAATAAATAAATAAATAAATAAATAAATAAATAAATAAATTCTGATTACTTCACTTTATGCTTTATGCCTGGGTCACATTAACCAAAAATCAAGACACTGTCTTTTCATCTGTAAAATGGAGATAAGAGTTTCTATTGATATTTGGCTGTCATGAAGCATCTATGAATCAATAAATACAGCTTTTTGAAGTGATTTGCATCAAAATAGCTGTACCTGAGCACCAGCTTTTACCACTCTTATATGCTGTGTGTAGGATGCAAACATAAGTGCAAATGGTTTGGCATGGAGTTCGCATACAATATATAAACCTCTCCATATCATAGACTAGCTTTTATCAGTAGCTGCTTAAGCTTCCTGGTGAGAATTCTGAGGCCTTTATTCAATATCAGGACAAAAGAGTAGATCAAAAAAGGAGCTATTGCTTGGATATTTTTATTTTAAGGACAGTTTTGCCACACCCAGTGGTGCTCAAGATTTATTCCCAGCTGTGGTTCAGGAGTGACTCCTTGTGGTGCTTAATAAATGGCCACGTATGGTAGCGGTAATCTAATAAGGGTTGACTGCATTGCAAAGCAAGTGTCTGTCCTACATGTTGCACTAACTCTCTGGCCAACAAACACTATCCATTGTAACTCTGCATTTATATCCAGAGTCTAATCCTATGGAGGAAAAGAAAAAGAATATCTTATATATACGATAAATTTGCAGGCCAAAAAGTCAGGCACCTGTCTCCCCCTAAAATATAGTATATGCTATGATATAACTTTACTTATATTTAGACAGTTTGAACATTCAATTTGTTTCCTTTCTGGCATATTTTATTCTCAAACCAAAATACTTCTTAACCACAACTTTACCAAAAAAGAATGACAAACTGTAAGGAGAACAAACGCAACAATGATGAAGACATTATTGTGATTCGGAGGAGACATTTTTGTTAGACCATCTATTTCCTATTCAACTCTCTCAAGCTCTGCTGGCACATTCCAGTGCAAAATTACTTGACTGTATAATGATTTGAAAGCCTGTTTCTGTTTGTCTGGATTGGCTACCAGCAAATGGGGGCAAACAAATGTTTTGAAAATGAAGAATGACTGCAATGACCTAATATATCATTCTACCCATTAACAAATGTTCTCGAGGGACAGCCATTTACAAAATTACTGACAACGCAATTCTTGATCAGAAAAACAACTCTATAAAATACCATTATTTCAACTGAAATTAATCTTCCATAAATCTGTAGACTTACCTGCCCTTGAACATGTGCACAGATGGGCATATCTTTATCGATCTCCGAGCACATCTCTGTATTTTATTTCCACAAAGGTAAACATCTGCTGGAACAATATCACTCTGAGTTTCCTTGAATTATGGCAAGAAACTTTAGGTTTTTTTCTTTCATTCTTTTCCATTAAAAAAATGGAAATACCACAAAATTAATATTTATATAAATGAATTTCTCCATATATAACTGAATTGTCAAATAAATCATTGGAAAACTGAAAAGGCATTCTCTAACTCTCTTCCTACACATTTAAAATTTACATTTTCAATGCTAATTCCTAACGTGGCTTCACTTGGTTTAGCGAAAAAGCAGTCGTATCAATATCCTCAACATGACATACAAAGATGATGGGATTAGACTCTGATTTGATTTTTTACTAAGTATATTTTAATAGTTAGAGATCTATGTTGCTGGAAATGTATAATGTGCATTTTTAGAGATTAAGTTACTAGGTGTTATTTTGGAGTCTTAAGAAGCAGTACATAGTTATGAAATGAGTCACTTGTTGAACTTAGGAGAACCAAAGCATCGAAACAATTCAACACATCATCAGATAAATTACGTTCCCTTATTTTCATTTTCTTTCCTGATTTCGGGCCATTCCAGCAAATGGGGCGGAAAGAGGGAAGAGCAGATGTGTAATTCCAATCTACAAATCAAATGCTACTAATATTTGAAGCATTTCTATCGACTGATTTATTCATATTGACTTTACAAAATCAATGTTGAAGTGCTGTAGCAGGAGCCCCCTAAAAAGAAACCTGGCTCATGTTCCTATTTTGAAGGTCTGACCATTGTTCTCTCCCTGTTCACATCATCAGACTTCTAGAATCCCTAGTGTGACTCATCTCTGCTCCTTGAATCCTAGATCTGGCCCCCCATCATCTCCCACTCATCCACCTCCTAGAACTAACGAATATACAGAAAGCAGAAATTTCCTGCCTCACCACTCCACAGACATACACAATAAAAGAATGCTCCGTGACTGTGCTAAGCAGTTATCTCTCTTTGTCTCTCTCGATGTGTCAGTCAAATCACTGTACTTTCAATAAATTTTCCTCTGCCTAAACCAGCTGCTCTCCTGGTAAATATTTTTAGCTTAGATTCCAACAGGCCCTGGGTTCAAGCACCTTCACTTCTCCCTTGTAATATTATATTTATATAATTTCACTTTGTGCCTTATCTCTGTAATCCACTTATTTTTTATATTTTTTGGCGGGGCCACACCTGGCGATGGTCAGGGGTTACTCCTGGCTGTCTGCTCAGAAATAGCTCCTGGCAGGCACGGGGGACCATATCACGGGGGACCATATGGGACACCGGGATTCGAACCAACCACCTTTGGTCCTGGATCGGCTGCTTGCAAGGCAAACGCCGCTGTACTATCTCTCCGAGCCCCACTTATTTTTTATATTTTAAAGCAAAAAAGTAGCTTTGTAAATAGAACTCTAATGTTATCCCAAATTCCATTGGTACAGTGTTGTGTTGTGTGTGTGTTTGTGTGGGGGTGGGTGGGTGTTTACACGGTTTTTTTCTGTAAAGGAGTACACAGTCAATGCTGTGGTCTCTTTCCCAGTTATTCACTTGTGCTCTTTTAAGAACGAGCAAAATAACTGCATAAAAAAAGGGAAATGAGAGGCTGGAGAGATAATACAGTGGGTAAGGCACTTGTCTTGCATGTAGCCAATTTGTATTTAATCCTACATATAGCACATGCTTTCCTAAGTATTGTCAGGAATATTCACTGCGCACAGAAAGCTTTTTATCAAATCCATACCCTTTCAACAGCAACAAAAAAAAAGGTAAGAACAAAATGACTAAGACTGTTCCAACACAAGGGTTTAGTTTAGTTTAGTTTTGTTTTGTTTGTTTGCTTTGATCTAAGTGTCAAATATTATGCCAGGTAAAATTCATCCTTTTTATCTTTCCTCTTTTCCTTCTGAAGGAAATGACTCCAAAAATTCAGTAAGTGTTCTTAAGAGCAGATTTTTCCAGCCTTAACTGCTTGATAGAAGAAATTAAGGTTAACTGAAGACGTACAGATAAAGAAACTGTTACTACTGGGGCTAGAGTGATAGTACAGCACACAGGATGTTTGCCTTGCACAAAATAGACCTGGGTTCCATCTCAGGGATCCCATATGGTCCACCAACCCCTTCAGTAGTGAATTCTGAATGCAGAACCAGAAGTCAGCCCTGATCACTGATGGGTGCTTCCCTCACTCCCCACCCTCAACCAAAAGAAAGAAAATAAAAAGAAAAAAGGTAACTTTACTACCTAGTAAGAATCCTTTGCTCAGAAAAACCTGTGTTTCACAGAGCAAAAACTTAGAAACATACAGTTTAGTCTAGTTTCCCTCTTTTTATGGCATGTAATGCCTCCTTTTCTTAATGCTCCAATTCTCTTTCCCACATAAGAGAATAAAAGCTTTAATTTTTATTTTAAGAAATAAAAGGGAAAAACTCAATTGGTTCCATTCAATCTAGAACTGTAGAGATAGCCTGGAGGCAAGGTGTTTTCCTTGCATGCAGAAGGATGGTGATTCAAATCCCTGCATCCCATATTGTCTCCTGAGCCTGCCAGGAGCGGTTTCTGAGCTTAGAGCCAGGAGTAAACTCTGAGGTCTGCTGGGTGTGACCCCCCCAAACAACAGCAACAGCAACAAATAGAACTAAATTATAGCCATGTAAATTCCCATACATGGGCAGTGAATATTTTTCCCCTACTAATTTTTCTGATTTTAATTCATCTGCTCAGCAGCCTTGCATGGGTAAGAGAAAACTTCCTTTGTGCTCCTTTACAATCATTTAAAAAAGTTAGAAGCTATTCCTTTTGTTTAGTTTTGGGTCCATATTAGGTGGTGTTTAGTGCTCACTCCTGTTTCTTCTATGCTCAGAGAATCAGTCCTGGAAGTGCTTGGGGACTACATGCTGTGCTGGGGGGTCAAATCTGGTGCATGGGCAAAGAAAATGTCTTTGCTTCAAGGGCCCCTATAGAAGCGATTTTTAAAAGATTGTTTGAAAATTTAAAACAGAACAAAGACAGCAAGTTGGATTTAGCTACCATCATTTTCTTCTATTGCCAAGATAAAAAAAAAGAGCTTTTATGCTGGTTTACATATTAGAGAGAATCCTGATTTTATATGAAAGCTAATTATGATGAATATGGGAAGCTATGATGTAGGTTAGTATAGTGAACTCAGATTCCATTGCTCAGATCTTTGAGGCAAAAACGAGCCTTTAGAAATTCTCCGATATAAATACTCTCCTTCCCAAAGCAATTAAATAACAATAGTTAAAATAATTTCTTAGAATAAGTGAGGGAGTTATAATAGTAAAATCATCTTTTGGTAGACATAAAAATAGTACCATGAGCTAGGTATTAAAATCTGGATTTTAGAGACAAAGCAAATGAAATGTAGAGATTTAAGTGGCAGAGCTGACATAGACAATAGATGTGAATATTCAAATTAAGCTGAGTCTGACTTCTGCTCTGCTCTTTACTATTAAGTCACAGAGGTGTTCAGACTGTCAACATAGTGAATTCAAAACCATTTTAAGCACTTAGCAAGCCTTTTTAGACAGCATTTAATTCTTAGCAAAATACTCGGCAAACGTGAAAAGGAGTAACAGGAGTTTCCCCATATATTTAGAGATTTCTTTTGTGATATTTGTATTTGTCCTTATAATCTTTCAAAGTGTGCTATTTAACTATACTGGGAAAATTTGTTCTTAGGTGAAGAGACCTAGAGAGACAACCCATGGTCATTATGTTTTTTCCCCTCGCTTTAATATGTAAAGACAAATTCTAACGTTTTCTTTAAAAAAAATTTTTTTTTTCGTAAGGGGAATGGAAAGGGAAAAAAATCCTGCCCACAAGAGTACACTGAGACAACACAATTTGCATATCTGAACAGCCTCCCAGGGTGCTCTGCAAAGGGAGAACAGTTGAAGGATATAGAGTTCCTTTTACACAGCATAACCAGCGGAAATGACCACTGATGTTAATTTGAAACAGAATGAGATAGCTACACTGAGGTGCCTTGAGGAAGTATACAAAGAGGGCCTTCTCTTGTTCACGAGGTGCTGACAGTGCGGGTGAGAGTCCAGCCCGTGCAGCTGATGGAAGAAATGGCACATCCTTAAATCTCAACACCTGGACCGAGCTTGGGAGATTTTGAAAGCAAGCTAGACAGAAGGTTTCTCACAATGACACTGCAAAAAAACCAAAATCCCCAAAGACGTCTGCAGCTGTCCCACTTAAAAAAAAAAAGTTAAAAAATTGTTTTGTAAAGAAAGGTTCATTTATCAATGCAACGAAATTAAGCTAGTGAATAAAAACCTTTTTTATTTTTTTAAGTAATGATAGGCAGAGATCTATGTGTCTGATTGCCAATTCAGGGGACTCAAGTCGTTACTTGTCATCCACCAACTTTAACCCCAAATGCATGAGAGAACAGAGAAATAAAAAAAATAATCCTTTCATATTTACATTAGCAGATCATACTTTGCAAAATATAATTGTCCTTCCCATTACAAAGATCATCTTCCAATTCATGTGTAATTCATAATATATGTAACTGGATGAGAATATTGTGGAATAGCATTTCATATGTGACCTCTCTTTCACTGATTATGTCAACATCGTCCATGTATTTAGCTTCTAAATGAATCAGATTCAGTTTATCCATTATCTGTATCACATTCTGTGCCTATAGTGCTGCCTCAGATTAACAGGAAATAGTTTTATCCAGTGACAAAGGAATACGGGAAGGAAATGGACTACTCCAGAGCAAGGCTATTTATTTCTATTCAGTAGACAAATGGCAGATAATAATCTTGGGCAAAATTGGCCTAAGTTTACATTGAACAAAATGCAATATGGAAGCATAGAGTGCAATATCTTCGGCTCTAGTCTCTATTGTGTCTACTATTATATATATTCTACATTTAACTTGCAGACGTGTTTATATAAGACTTAAAATCACCACCTTTCATAGACAATTCTGTACTCCAAAGCCAAAACAAAGAATATAGCACGAATATGTGGTTGACAGGGCACAGGATCTCAAGATCAATATCAATATAAAATTTACTTTCTACTTTTTTGACAGGGTTAATTTTGACAGGGTTACTGTTTCTTAAATTTTAGATGTATTTTTCACATATGCTTTAGCATCATATTTGACAAGGGTGCTGATATGCATTTATATACTTGCTTGTCTGTCACATTTACACATATATCTCTATTTGTGTATATTAAAACTATTTATTTTGGCTTACATGAGACAGAAATTTTCATCACACAGGGCTGATATCTTAAAGATAAAGTTTGTAATGTTAACATAAATCTGTTCTTTGAGAGTAGTAATAAAAATAGTAACCTCTAGAAAATTCATTTAAGTAACAAATTTTAGGGGCCGGAAAGATAGCACAGCGGCGTTTGACTTGCAAGCAGCTGACCCAGGACCTTAGGTGGTTGGTTTGAATCCTGGTGTCCCATATGGTATGCCGTGCCTGCCAGGAGCTATTTCTGAGCAGACAGCCAGGAGTAACCCCTGAACATCGCCGGGTGTGGCCCAAAAACCAAAAAAAAAAAAAAAAAGAAAGAAAGAAAGAAAGAAAGAAAGAAAGAAAGAAAGAAAGAAAGAAAGAAAGAAAGAAAGAAAGAAAGAAAGAAAGAAAGAAGAAAGAAAGAAAGAAAGAAAGAAAGAAAGAAAGAAAGAAAGAAAGAAAGAAAGAAAGAAAGAAAGAAAGAAAGAGAAAGAAAGAAAGAAAGAAATTTTAAGGCAGATATTTGAAAGAGGGTATTACTAGGGATATGAACTATCAGTAATAGAGTATTATAAAGAAGAAATCAATTCATCACATTAACACAATAAAATAATGTGATTAATGTTACTATATTATTTTATTAGGACTTGAAAAACATGGCAAAAAGTAAACATCCAACTAAACTATAAATTATATGATATTCAATTGAATAAGTAAGATACATCTACATGAAACCTTTGCCTTCTGATTTTTTGTTTTGTTTTGTTTTGTTTGTTTTGTTTTGGGGCTAACCCTGGTGACCCTCAGGAGTTACTCCGGCTCTGCACTCAGAAATCATTCCTGGCTTGGGGGACCATATGGCACGCTGAGGAATTGAACGTAGGTCCCTCCTAGGTCAATCTCATGCAAGGCAAAAGCCCTACCACTATGCCACGACTCTGGCCCCTGCCTTCTCATTTTTATTTGAATACAGCTATAATGTAATGCCTTAGTAAATTTTTTAAAAGATTTTTTTCTTAAAATAAGTTTTTTTGTTATATATTTGTTGCTATTTTGATCAAATATCTTTTTCTTACTAATAATTTTGAATCAATTCTATTGATCAATCATTATAGTGACCGTGTCGACAAAAATAATACTTTTTAGACATATCCTTATTTCTTTAACTTTAAAAATTTATATATTTTGTTATCTTTAAGAAAATATTTTTAGGACAAAGAAAATTAAGAATAATTAAGAGCAAGGGGACAGGATATTGTACAGATACCTAGCTCATGCCTGACCTGATTTCTGTCCCCGGCACCATGGTGTCTTCTGAGCATAACAGGAGACCATCCAGGCATTCCTGAGAGGGTAGGGGCCGGGCGGTGGCGCTGGAGGTAAGGTGCCTGCCTTGCCTGCGCTAGCCTAGGACGGACCGCGGTTCGATCCCCCGGCATCCCATATGGTCCCCCAAGAAGCCAGGAGCAACTCTGAGCACATAGCCAGGAGTAACCCCTGAGCGTCACAGGGTGTGGCCCAAAAACCAAAAAAAAAAAAAAAGAGAGGGTAACAGGGAGCAGGAACTTGAACACTGCTTGAATGGCCTCAAAAGGGTCTGAAAACAAATTAAAATATAAATAATAACTAGAAAATCACTTCTTGTACTATAACTTCTTTTCTATTTAATTTCCTTTTTGCTGGAAGCTAATTACTAAAAGAAAAGAAAGAAAACCTCTATATGAACTTGAAGTCTAAAGAAGTGCTTGCAATTTATATAATGCTATGCTTTGGATTGTGTTAGACAGATATATCCAAATGTAACATCATCTTTAAGATCAGTGTGGTTCTTCAAGCCAAAAACCATCATCCAAGGGGCACAACAATCTTGGAAGACTGATTTCTTTTGTCTCCTCCAGGACAGATGAGAACTTGAATTGTCAGAGAGAAAATAGGAAGTAGAATAAAAGGAAATCTTTAGGAGATAGGACTTCAAGATGAAAAGGAGTGACTCATTATTTATGAGTCTGGTTATTGTGAAAGAGAGAAGGAAGAATGAGTAGTTCTGTGATTGAGGGATGAAGTAGATATATTTAAAGACAACTTATTTGTGGTATGAGTCTAGGTTTTTCTATAAAAGCTCAGCTTAAGGAAGTTCCTTAAGACCTGGCTCAAGCATGAAGACAGTCAAATCCTCTTCAAGATACTCCTCACTGAAGTTCTGGAAGATTCAACTTGTTTCTTTTCAACAGAAATTCAAAGGGAACTATTAAGGTAAATTTCACTCAAGATGACCCACCTAGCAAATGGGGAAAAGCTAGGATTTGACCTCAGTTCTGGAAAATTCTAGAACTGTTTTATCCTGCATCAAATATTTATCCTATACCTTAAACGATTCTAACCAAAGTGAATGTGGTCTTTCATTGATTAGGCAGCAGATAAGGTGCCATTTCAGTGAGTTTTTCCCCTAAAATAATGTGTTGACATACAAATTGCTAAAATTGGACACGCAAATTGCTAAAATTGCAAACATTGCATAGATTATACAAATTTTAATTATGCAACTGTAATGTATATGCTTACACTAATTTTAAAAAGTCTAATTGGAATTTTGTATTTTATAATGCTATTTATAGCAGTTTTTTATGAACATAATTAGGACACAAAATTAATCATCAGTGTACCCACCTCCTTTTTTAAGGAAACCTCCCTCTCATAGCCTCCCAAATTAATCATGAGGTTCAATTATCCCATTATGTTGCACTTAGACTAATTTTATTAATTAATTTATGGAAGCAAGCTAGTTTTTATTGAACATAATTTACTTAGAGGTGAGGGAAGAAAAAGAAAGAAATACTGTTCAAGAGAGAACATGGTTTTCTTCAGAGTTAGAAAACAAACAAGTAAAGATGCATATTCAAGGAAGAAGGCAGAGTTGAGAAAAAAAGAATAAAAACAAGCTGCATGTAGGTTAATTTTTTTTTTTTTTTTTTTGCATTTTGGGTCACACCCGGCAGTGCTCAGGGGTTACTTCTGGCTCTATTCTCAGAAATTGCTCCTAGCAGGCTCGGAGGGTTATATGGGATGCTGGAATTTGAACTACCGACATTCTGCATGCAAGGCAAACACCTTACCTCCATGCTATCTCTCCAGCCCCTCATGTAGGTTAATTTTAAACAATGCTTTACCCCTGTCCTAAAAGGTATGTTCTCTACATAAGAAGAAAAGAGGGGCAGTGCATAATTCAATATAGTTATTTATTAGTTTCTTATTACTTTATACCTTTTACATTTTTAGAAAAATTAATTGCTATCTGAGATATGACTTGCCTTAAAAGACATTTTGTTTTGCTGCTTCTATTTTTTTTTTGTTTTGGAGGTCACATATAAGATTATTCTTGGGTCTATACTAAAGGATCATTCTTACTGGTGTTTGGTTGTTTTTTTGTTTTGTTTTTAGGCCACACACAGCGACACTGAGGAGTTACTTCTGACTCTGTACTCAGAAGTCACTCCTGACAGGCTCAGGGGACCGTATGGGATGCCAGGGATCGAACCTGCATCTATCCCGGGTCATTCAAATGTAAGGCAAACACCCTATTGCTGTGCTATCACTCTGGCTCCTCTTGGTGGTGTTTGGAAAACAAATATGTGCTGGGGTTACCAGCTTTAGCTTTTCTCAAGACATCTACCTTAATTCCTATATTAATCTCTGTTCCTCCACAGGTTATTTTAATCTACCTATATATGAAGGACAACTGATACCAAAAAAGAGTTCACATGAATAACCCCAATTATGTATTATTTATTATTTTTTTTTTTCTCTCTCTCTCTCTCTTTCTTTCTTTTTTTTTTTTTTATCTTTTATTTATTTTATTATTATTTTTTTTTCTTCAGGGCAAACTAAAGTTGTTTTTTTTTTTTCTTTTAAGTAAGAATTCATTTAAAGGACAAAATTGATTAACATAATGAGGTAAACTAATATAACATAATATAGTGACATAACATAACATATAATATAATTAATATAATAATAATACATGTAAGTCAAAGAAAGTTTCTGATTAAAAAACACAATTTTTTTTTCATAATGGCTTACATATCTTTCACTGTACTATTTTGGGTACATATTCACATTGAATCAGGGGAATACCCATCACCTAATATGTCCTCTTCTCAATCAAAAATCAAATATACTGAAAATAGGCAGAGTCCTGTCTAGAGGCTTCCAACCTCAGTTTGAGAGAGGATGTGAAAAAAGTAATTAAAATACCACAACAATACACACACACACAAAAAAAAATATCGAATTAAATAACCGATAAGCACCACAACAATAAAGACAGGCACCACACAATAATCTCGGTTCTGAAATCAAATCATACTCAAGTGCAAAAAGAAAGAAAAAGACAAAACAAAATAAAATAAAATAATATTGGAGACATCAACCGTAATCTCCACACCAAAATAAAGACGTCAAAAAAATAGATCATTTATTCTCCTCTTGCTGCTTTCGTGGTATGTGGAAGACTTCTACTTTATCTTGGATGGTAAAATCAGACCTGTTTCTAGAGGTATTAGTGGCTGTGCAGATCAGGGAATGGAGTTTATGAAGTCTTTCTTTGTGGTTCTAGCAGTTATGCTTCTTCAATGTCCTTTTTTTGTTTTTTATGTGTTCTAGGTGTTTCAGAATAGTGCTACCATTCTGTGTTTTTCTTTTGTCTTCTGACTTACTTCGTTTAACATATTTATTATTTATTAATGACATTTTCTCTTTTTTTTCTTTGTTTATTTTGGGGGGCACACCCAGTGACTCTCAGGGGTTACTCCTGGCTATGCATTTGGAAATCACTCCTGGCTTTGGGGACCATATAGGACGCCAGGAGATGGAACCATGGTCTCTCCTTGGTCAGCCGCGTGCAAGGCAAACACCCTACCACTGCACCAATGCTCAGGCCCTAACGACACTTTCAACATTCTCCTTTTTGTTAAATTCAAAAATGTTATAGACACCCCTTTTCATTAGAATAATTAGCATAATTACATCACCATACTTAAAGTTCTATAGATAAAAAAAAAACAAGAAAAAAATTTAAAAATAGGAGAAAATAGTTACAATAAACGTTCAGTATTATTTTAGTTATTTAATATATAAAATGTGGTTAATGAAGTGGAATTTAAATATCATTCTATCTGAATAAGATAAAATTCATAATATAGTTTGCTATGGAATTGTTAGGAAAAAATATTGTGTTGTTCACATTATGTATGGATTTGATAAATGTACTAAAAAACTGAAAATGAACATTACTACTTTCATCCTCAACATTCTTGAGAATCCTTCCAGGTTCAAGATTTATATTTTTATAAATTTTTTAGAAATATCATTGGTCCTTTATTAATAAATAGGTTTCTCTTACAACCTATTTTAAGGGGTAACATATATGTTGCACTGAATTTTAAAATATCTACCTGCATAAAAGTATGCATTATATGCTTATTTTCTTTTTAATTTGGCTTCATTTAATGTGTGCCATAGCTCACTTTTTTTCAGCTCTTGAGATGCAATATGATTAAAATTTAAAACATGTTGTTGTGGGACAGTTTTATTAGAAGTTGATTGTAACCATATTCTTAACTAACAACTTCCTACCTTCACCTATCTTTTCTTTTCTTGATGGAGAAAACATATCTGCCCTCAAAATGTCACTCTTAAAACCATGTATGTACATAAACAATTTTTTAAGTTGGTAAAAATTCTGTAAGATAGTGGAAGGGCCGATCATCTCTCTTCAAGAACCCTATGTAGAGGAAAAATATGAGTTTCGTTGTCTATTATTTTTACCTAGCTGATAAAAAAAAAATATATAAAAAAATCCTTGGCATTTTCTTAAATTCTCAGAGATGTTTTTACAGCTCCTTTTTAGTATATGCTCAGAAATAATATCATGGGTCTCAGTCCATGACTTAATGCTGAAACATACATGAGGGTCATAACACTGGGTGCAGGACCTTCATAGTATCTTGTACCTTAAATCCATCAATTTTAGACAAAACACATTTGGGGTCAGAAACTAAACTAAAAAAATATTGGAAGGAAAAAAATGTGTCACGAAGCAGTGGATTGAACAATATTATATAGCCACATCTGTCCAGTTGAAATCTGATGTTAAAATTACAGCAGTGCATAAAACAAAAACATTTAATTGCCTGGCTAAAAGAAAATGCCATGACAAGGGAAAATAAAACTTGGCAAAGTAAGGATTAGATTAAAACCTTGGGCTATCACCCACTGCTTCCATGGCTCCTGTGACCCCCAAAGGCTTTCAAATTGCGTAAATAGTTAGTAAGGTGACTGTAACATTGACCAGCAAGAGACATAAATCCAGCATTAATTATAAAGACTTAAACAAACAAAAAGAAAGGGGCTCTCTGGATCCAGGTTTATTGTGAAATGTCAGCAAAATGAAATTTTAATCAGTTTGTTTATTTAAGGAAGAATTAATTGCAGTTCACATTGTAGAAAATAGAGTATTGCGGTAAAATTACCTGACTTCGGAATATTATTTAAGTGGATCACTCAGATCTTAATTTTCAGAGACAATTTATGTAGTTTTCAGTTTTTATCAAGCCTATATGTTCAACTTGTCAAATGGACTCAAAGCAAGACTCTGAGGCGATCTCTTAAGGAACCTCTTTCATTTCATTTCATTTTATTTTATTTTTAGAGTTTCCATCTCACTCCCCATCTCCACACCTCCTTAAATGTCATTCTCTCATCTAATTTGGAATGAGTTATTATTTATGGGTTACTTTTAATTTATGAAGTGAGGAAGGGTGTCAGTGTGTGTTGGATGTCCCTGTGAAGTTCCACAGATCTGTGGTGAAGTCATTCATCTACCAATTGACTTTTCACCTTCTGGAGTTGGCTCAGAGGGATTTATTTCTATGTGAAGAAAATGAGTTAAATCTCGGCATATAGTTTGGTTTCTGATTGCAAGCCCGAGTCTATTGCACCTGAAAATCAACCACTTAGAAAGATGGATGGAAGAGAATTAGAGCTTGCCACAGAAGAAATCTTGGACATTAATAGTTAAAGTTGGACTACCTGTGTTTATTGCACTGCATGCAAGGCACGTCCAAATCAGTTTCCATCTTTGGGATAATTGTCTTATATAAACAGCAGTATGAGAATGTTCCTTGCTACCTACATTTATTCCTTCCTGGCGTTTCTCCCGGAATTCAGTTGAAGTAACAGTAAAACAGAAACGAGATAGTATAAAAAGTGTTTTGCCTCAGGAGAACAGACTTTAATGTATGTACTTTAAAGTACAGACATTATTTGAACAAGATTGACTGGTCTTCAAAACGAAGGCACCTTTTCATCACACAGTGCTTTACCAAGTGTGCCACTGCATAGTATTAACCTATTTCATTGTTTAATAGATGTGAGACACTATTGAAATTGCCTGATCTCTATTACTTCTGATCTGGTCCTAATGGAAACCTTGAGTTAATGTTATGATGATGCAAATGTTGAAGAGAGAGATGAAGATTTAGAGATTCAAATAACACCCAGCCTTACAGCTGATTGGAAGTGGTAAACCCTATTCATCAGGAGTTTCTTATCTTTGATATTCTTTTTGTTTTTAAATTGTGTTGGGGGTAAATAATTTTCTTTTATTTGGGGGGCGGTAGGCCATTGGTGCTCAGGTTTTACTCTTGGGTCTGTTCAGAAATTATTTGTAGAAGGTTCTCAGAACCTTCTGGGATACTGGGGATCAAACCTTGGTTGGCCACATGCAAGGCAAGCATCTTGCAGTGCTATCACTCCAGCCCTGTCATTGATATAATTCTTTTTTTTCCTTTTACTTTCTTTCATGTCCTGGGCCTTATTTTTACTTTCTAAATTTTAGGAAGCCTTTACCCCTTGAGATTTTATAACTCCTAAGAGGGTAGAGAAGGCCTCCACAGTTAAATTGTAAAAATATGTATGTCAATTAAAATATTTAAGCTTAGAAGACAATTACAAAGAAATAATCAAGGATTTTTCCATGCATTCCTTCATCCAGTCTCTCTCAATGTCTACTCTTTAAGTCAAATTGAATAGAACAATGAGGAATTTGTAAAAATTTAGATTATTCTTGAAGAACGTTCCCTCATTAGGATCTGTAAGCTTCTCTATTATTACATACAAAATATTAATATCTATATCATGATCACATGATCTCATTTCAATGACCACTTACAGCATCTACTCTCTATCTCTATCCCCAGATAACACCTACTATTCCATGTTCTAAAAGGCTAATTCTCAAATGCGGCATCAAGGAGATCACACAATAATCATTCTTTTTAGATGGACTATTTTTCACTCTGCATTTTTTTCCTTGAAGTGAATTTAAGATGTGTTTGTTTGGCAGGAGCACGGGGATGGGTGTTTGCGGATTTAGAATCACATCTGGTTGTGCTCAGGGCTTACTTCGGGGTCTTCACTCATGGATTACTTCTGGCAGTTCTCAGGGAATAACTTGGGATATTAGGATTGAATCTTGGTGGACCATGTGCAAAGCAAATGCCCGAAAAGCTGTACTACCTCTCTCTCTGCACCCAATTCAAGTTATTGAACTTAAATCTTTTAATGATGTGCTTAAGGATGAGCCAAATATTGATAATGACTTGTCAATTAGTTCTATTTGCATTCAGCCTTTTGATACTGTCAACTTGCACGTGCTCAATTTACCAGTTCCTGGACTGGCAGGTATATCCAAAGTGGTAGGGCAGATTTCAACTTTTCTACATTAGCATTGGTCCATGGACTGGTGGTTGAAGATCACTGCATTTAGGACCTCTCGGTATGTTTTAGAGAGGGCTGGTATGAATAAAATTACTTACTGCATTTACTCTCTATACTCCATTAACAGTCCCCTATGAAATATAAAATCTGATATTCACATCCTAGTACACATCTGATATTTACACCCTAGTTCTGTGAATCATGTTACATGTTATCAGGTAGCAGGAGTAGCAATGTGCTTGATCTGTGTTTAAACCTAAGGAAGCCTTTGCTCTGCCTCTCTTGGAAGTCAGCTATCCTGAGAATGCAATTTCATAAGGAAACCCAACCTAGCCACAGAAGAGATGTAGGGGAGAAAAACCTGAGAAATTCCAATGGTGATAAACCAGAGTTACTAGACTTTGCCTGCCAAGCATATATGTGTACTGGTTTGAAGGTGTATATTTAAACATTCCTTGCTGATTCAATTGAAGCAGATGATCTATGCTTGCAAAGCACAGACCAAATAGTAGGATCAAGAATAAATAAATACAATGATTTATTATTTTAAGCCACTAAGTTTTTGGTAGATTTGTTCTACCAAAAGTCATACATAGCAATGTATGTTTGGAATAGAAATATGCATTAGAGTGTAAGTGGATCCTGGATACATGTTAGTCTTTCACCAAGATGCTAAAATTCCAAACTAATATTTTAATACATATAGTTATAGGCTTTATTTAGTTACATAAAATATAGCCATTTTATCTGTATTAATTAGGTAAATATTTCAGAAAATCTTTGTTGTTTTGAATTCAAGAAATGCTCTGAATTTGAAATTTTAGATCTCAGCTAAATCTAAAATTATCTCACTTGTATGATTTTAAATATCTCATGCTGTAAACAATTGTTAGGGTAAGGTAAAAACATTGGAAGAAAATTATTTTGTATGAGGCAAAATGTTAAGCATGTCACTTTATTTGGATTTCTTGTAATGGCTTGAAATCAGTTTAGATGTTGATTGGTAAATAGTCACAAAAATAACATTAAATTTGTCCCATTAGTTTTCACCATCAAATTTTCAAATTATATTCAAATAATTAATAGTAAAGGTTTATTATAATAATTTTAGTAGTTTACAGTCTGATGCATTGAAAATTCAATTAGGTTTTTTTTTTTTTTTTTGGTTTTTGGGTCACACCCTGAGGCACTCAGGGATTATTCCTGGCTCTGCCCTCAGAAGTCACTCCTGGCTGGCTTAGGGACCATATGGGGTGCTAGGATTCGTACCACCATCCACCTGGATTGGCTGCATGCAAAGCAAAGGCCCTACCACTGTGCTATTTCTGTAGCCTCAAATTCAATGAACTTCATATGAAAGCTATCATTAATGTAACAAACTTGAATTCAGCAAAAAATCAAAAAATAAATGTTCATTTTATACTTTTACTTACTAACTGCTACATCAGACCTAAGAGAATAAATAAGATTTATTGATAAATATTTCCTACAATGAATTTCACTCGAATTCCCTTATGACTATTTTCTGCCAATGAAATCAAATCTAAGAGAAAGTAACTTGACAAATCTGATCTAGCAGAGACATATATTTTCCAAATTTGTTTGTTTCTGAGCTATTTTTGGTTTGCTGTCGTCATTTCATCCAAATTAAATGTTGGTTAATGTGGTGACTTTTTACTGGGACGACTAAAATAAGGTTACATAAAGCAGAAAATGGAAATAAAACTTTATAGCAAGCTTCATTATGCTTTTTTTCTTTGAAGTTTGGTGGAAATTATGAAGGCATTGCATATTCGGGTCTTTGTGTATTATTAGTCTAAAATAATCATAAAGAACATGACAAGCTAAAGGGAAAAAGAGAGATGCCAAAACAAAGTCTAGTCATTAATCAGTTCCCAAAGAATATATCCGCCTGGTCCATGGGCAAAAAGTATCCCAAACTCTTTCCAAAGATGAGTTTCCCTAATGCCTAAAGCCTGAAAATGGCAATATATACATATATACATAAATAAAATTCCATTTTATGTATTCCAATATATATGAAATATATATTTCCATAATAATATGTTATATAATATATTTGGTTTATAATTTATATTATATCATATAATTTATATCATATAATTTTATAATATAATATAATTGTATTGTATATAATTTTATATACTGTTATATAATGTAATTTCATATAATATAATTTATATATATGGATTTAGGTAATCATTGTCATTGTCATATCCTTCCCCCCACCTCACTTTTAAACTCTTTGGCACTCTTTGCCCAGCCTCACTTGTCCTCAGAGTAGACTGAAAGCACAAAAGTAACAGCAACAGTACACCACAGGACTCATTTGCATCATAAAGTATCAATTAATTTCAGAAAAAAAGATGATAAAAAGAAAAAATTAAATGAAAGGCAAGAAAGTAGTCAGGATGTGTTCCTGCCATGTGTCTACATGGGTTTTATTCCTGTTGCCACATGGTTCACCAAGGCTGATGATCACTATTTAGAAACCCCTGCAACCACCAAAACCCCCCAAATTTGTGAATAAATTAATATACAGAGAAAATAAAAATAGTGGTCGTGTTTATAGCACTTGAAGGTATCTCCCAATCTGATGTTTTTACTGGCTAGGGATATTTCTTAATAGCATTATTGAGTAATTTCTAATTTAAAAATATTTTATACATTTATGTTTTGGTTTGCAACATAAAGTGTTTCTAACAAGATGTTAAGACTACATGATTTCATTTGAATTTACATTGATAGTACAAAAAGTTTTGTAATGAAAAGACATTATAATTTTTTGAATCTTTCAGAAAAATACATTTTTCTAGTGAGCACCCCTATTATTTTATGTATACACTTTCTGAATAAATAAATAAAAATTATGATATTTGAATAAGAACATAATCATGTGTATTTATATAAATTTAAAAATTTTGGGGTAAGACATAGGTAAATATGATTAGGGATAGGGAGATGATGGTACTAAATCTAAATTTTTGATTAGTTACCCAAGTACTTCACTTAATTTTATGCTTCCGCATGTGGACATTGCTTTTAATTCAATTTCTACAACTTTCAAAGAAATGTATATTTAAAATTATCACAGTTTTTAAGAGCATAATCACAAAATTATTTTTAAAAATCTATAAAATTTTCTACAAACATTCCATAAAATTGCTCCTATTTATACATATATAACCTCAATATGTTTTATATGCGAACCATACTTTGATCTTTAAACTATTTGTCTTGAGAGTTGATATGTACTTGATATGTAATTAATTACTGATATGTCTAGATTCCTATTTGATGATGCATCCTTTAGATATTAAGCAGTGGAAGCATAGTATTACAGATAGGATACATGTGAGTATGAACAATGGGCAATTAAAAAGTCAAAAATTCAGATATTTTTATTGAATTTAATAAATCTATCAAGTTGTAAAAAGAAAGCAACTTTTTAAATCCAAATTTCTCCTTTGGATTAACTTGAAATGTTTGCAATTGATTGCAATGTTTTAATACATGATTTTTAGTTTAAAATATTATGGTTACAAAGTTTATTTCATCCCAATAGTGTTAAAAAATCAAAAGCTAAAGCAAACAAGCAAAACATCTACTCTGGGCTTCTCAGCTTTTAACATTTTGACTTTCTACCATTTAAATTATTATTTCACCTGGAAATTAACTTTACAAAGCTGAGTTTTATTCATATTATAAATGATTTTTTTTCCTGCTTCATAGTCAAACACCTTTTCTTCAATGTTTTGGAAACACCACTTTTACAATAAACCACTTCATGGTATCTGGTCTTTGGCTTGCTGCCCCAAATCTTTTCAAATCAATTTAGACTCCAGCAAACCATCATCTGACTGCAATTTGCTTTCAGTGCAAATAGAAGTTGCTTCCTGTTAGCTCCAAGACTCCATGTAACAATTTTATAGGATGCTGGGTACTATTCAGTCACAATGACAAGATAGAAATAGAAGCAAACGGCATCCCTAACCAAGGACATCGCCAATATGTGGCATAGAAAACGAGCTAAATGTGCTGTTCTCTGTCCCTTGGTGAAGAAAACAAATTTAATATGGCTACTCTGAGAATTCCTCCTGGGATCAAAAGCTAGACAAACTCTAGGAGCATTAAAGTATTAACATATCCCTCAGCTTGTCTTACTTCTTTCTTTGCTTCAGCTTCTTAGGTGGATATACTGCATATGTTATGGTTGCAAAGGTTTGTTTCTGACTGAAAAACAAAACAAGGTAAACCAATTTTCATTTATTCTGTTTCTTTAAAAAATTTTATTTATTTATTTTGATTTTTGGACCACACCAGAGCTGCTCAGAGGCTACTTCTGGCTTTGTGCTAAGAAATCGCTCTTAGCAGGCTCAAGTACCATATAGGATGCTGGAAATCAAACATAGGTTTGTAATGGATCAGCCACATGCAAGGCAAATGCATTACCAATATACTATCGCTCTGGACCCTATTCTATTTCCTGAATTCATTTTATTGCAAGATCTGTCCTTCTGTAGACTTAATATCTATTTAAATACCTGATTAGGTAATTGAACTTGAGCTTTTCTTTACTCAAAAAACTAAACTGTTCTTGTAGACTTTGTTTTTAATTGACTTTGAGCCATTTAGATAATTTTGAAATCTTATCAATTTTTTCAATTAGAAATAAATTCTGCCAGTTTTACTTTGACTCAGTTTCTCATTCCTTTATTTCCTCTGTAGACTCATATTATTTTTACCTTTAAGTCACAGTTTCAATTCTATAAATTGAGCAAAATATTTGCTTTATCATTGAGTTGTGAGTGTAGTTGAGAAATATACACAAACATGCATACTTTATATAATGCATTTTGTTTATTGTACAGTCTGAGCTATATCATGTCATGGCACGTATTCCTGGAATGTAAATATTCTGATATTTTTGTAGCTATTGATATACAAATTTCTTAATCTGTAAAGAAAAAATATCATTACATTGGTCTGAGAACAATTAATGTTCCATAGTGATATCTCGCATTTTAAAGCAATGTCTATTTTAATACATCAAAAAATTAAAAATATTCTATGAAAATTTTAAATAAAGTCACCTTATTTTCATTTGCCAACTAATTAAAACTAATAGATTATATGTAATTGGTATGTCCATTGGAAATAGGACATTAAGTGCTTTGTATATATGATGTCAATTATTTTTACAATAATTGCTTGAGATGGGAGTTATTCTTAACCACATTTTACAGATAAATAAATATACAGCAAAATATCAAGCATATTCCCCTAGCTAGCGTGTGACTAATCCTCTATTTAATTCAAGGCTAACCTTGGCTTTTGGGAAAGTAATTGACACCTCCATATTGTTTTCATAGCTAGCCACCAACAACTTATACCTGTATTTATAATTATTTTTGTTGGTTCTCTTTGCTTTTTCATCCTGTCATGTAAATTCCAAGTCTTGATAATCCTGTTTGTTCCCTCTGAATACGTATCATATTGATACATTTTCAAACAAATAGAGCCTTTGATGAACGAAAGGAGAAATTTATTTTTAAACCTTCAATTTAAGGGAAATAAAGAAAAGTGTCCTGGGAACAGACTGTTCTCCACATTTCCAAATCTAAAATATTTTGCTAAATTTGTTTGCCAAACCCTGAACACCTTGGGATCTCCCCTCCTTTACAAAAAATAGGATATTTCTACCACTATATAATTGTGTCAACCTCATCGTGTGGACTTTTTCTGATGCTTGGTTTGCAAAGGCAAACTCTGACATGCCGGGGAGCACATGGCAGGGCAAGGTGTTTGGAATTCAGGCTAACCACCTTTCCCACCCAGGACACCACAGTTGGCTCACAGCTCCCATCCAGATGCCTCACACAAACCAAAAAAGGAGGAGTCTGGAGTCCAAGTTCTGAGTGTGCATTTTAACTTTTAAAGGGTACATGACTAAGAGGTGACTGAAATTTTCCGACGAGTCCTGAAGCTTCTTTTTTCTTTGAAATTCATAGATAGATACATTGACATCAAGAAACCACGTGGTAGGTGGGAGTTCCTTTAAGGAAAGTGCAGTTATTCAGAAAACCCAAAGTATTGAGTCAATAGGCCTATTGTTGATGTTTGAGTTCCTATGAGCCAGGGAGAGGAAAAAAAAAAACAATCCCACAGCAAAATCACTAATTTGACTCAAAAATATCCCAGATAGAAAAGAGGATGACATCAGCAAGAGATCATAGAGGTCCTCTTTGGGTCTTTTCTTGAAGACTTTGTCCAGCTTCCTCTGAGACCCAGGTTTTCCAATGGAGGCCCTTCTGTACCTTAGGAAGCACAGGAATGATAGAGTGATAGTACCCATGATTGAGATGAAATTTTTATTCATATGCTTTAATAAAAATCCATTTCTAAAAATAGGTCATTTTTAATTTTATTTTATTTGCAAAGGAGGATTTATAGGCCAAATTTATTTGGGAACTACTGAAAGTCTAAGATAACACAATCTTTCATATAAGAACTTTAGCCTTGAATTACAAAATTGAGAATGCCAAACATGACAAGGGATGAAATTCCAAGGGATAGGGAGAATGATGAGATCATCTGGAGGTACCATAAAGACATTGCTGAAAGGCCTTCAGCACTTTGATGGTGGTGAGGTATAGTAACTGTGCATTGAGCCATAAACCTTATCACTAGTATATTATTTTGTTATATTACAATTATCACTATCACAGGTGATGTAAACTATGACAATTTTTTTCTGAGTGGAGCAAGATAGAATTTATTGAATGAAAATCACTTGGGAAGACATGACAGGAGAAAAATGGAGGAAAGATGTGTTTAGGAGAGAACACAGATATCTCTAGAGTACTAAAAGGCAGAAAAAAAAACAAAGAGAAGACAGCAAAGACAGCAAGGGAGTTGTTCAAGGGAGAACCCAAACTTGAATTTAAATCCAACAATTTAAATTACAGAATAAACTATTATTTAAAAATTACATTTTTAAAGACTATAAAACGTGTCTTTATAATGCATTGTCAAATCATTCTTACTTCCTTGAAATCCTTTCTCAAACTTGTGTAATAAAGTTTTCTCAAATGGAGAGGTTAAATAAATTCAGAGAGTTTATGGATTAGAAAAGTGATTTCCTATTCACTCAACATTGAGAGATGTGAGAAAGAAAATATCACAGAAAGAAAATATCCCCATTAAAAAAAGATTTATCTCTGCATATTGAACACTTACCGATATTTAGTTACCTATCTACATATAATTTCCCTAATATTTACAATTTCATGACATTTTTAAAGGCCTTCATCGTATTATCTACAAATATAATAGTAAAGGAGACAGAGGAGACGACTATAGACACAGAATAATATATAGATGTGGTATATACAGTATATTCTCTGGCACATCATTATATATGTAGTGTCTATATGTTTATATGTAAAGGAACATGTCATAATGTAATAGCATCTACTTTATTAGTCTTAAATGGCATCTAAGATATTATGACTGGCCCATCAATCTATAGTTCTCTAATAGGGAAATTTACATTTTTAAGCAAGAACATGTAACCATATACAACCAAAAACACCACCACAAAGAATCAACTCTTACAAGATTCTCCGAACTGGGAACTATTTAAGTAAAAGTAGATAATCTGATCCAAAATCAGGTAAAACTGCTTTTATTTTTTAGTAAAGTGGTCTCAGCTCTCTCTCTCTCTCTCTCTCTCTCTCTCTCTCTCTCTCTCTCTCTCTCTCTCTCTTGCTCTCTCTCTCTCTCTCAATGGGAGTGCTTAGGGAAAGATAACCAATTTTGACATAGCAGAAAGGATAATATAACAGCTTCAAAATAATCAAGACAAAGGCAGTAAAGACCATCATATAAGACTAAAAGTATCAAAACAGTGTGACAGTCTTGAAAAAATTTGTGCTGAACTGTAGTCATATGACTTTTTGGTCAGAAAAATAAATAAACTACATATGAGACTAACACCTATTTAAGAAGTAACAAAAGATGGAGAAAAATTAAAAAGAAATAGAAAAGAAAGAAAAAGAGAGGGAAAGAAAGAAAAGAAAGAAAGAAGAAAGAAAGAAAGAAAGAAGAAGAAAGAAAGAGAGCAAGAGAGAGAGAAAGAAAGAAAGAAAGAAAAAGAAAAAGAAAGAAAGAAAGAAAGGAAAAGAAGGAAAGAAGAAAGAAAGAAAGAAAGAAAGAAGAAAGAAAGAAGAGAAAAAGAAAGAAAGAAAGAAAAGAAAGAAAGAAAGAAAGAAAGAAAGAAAGAAAAGGAGAAAGAAAGAAAGGAGAAAGAAAGAAAGAAAGAAAGAGAAGAAAGAAAGAAAGAAAGAAAGGAAGGAAAGAAAGGAAGGAAGGAGAGAGAAAGGAAGGAAGTAGAGAGAGAAAGAAAGGAAGGAAGGAAGAGGAAGGAAGGAAGGAAGGAAGGAAGGAAGAAGAAGGAAGAAGGAAGGAAGAAGAAAGAGAGAGGAGATGAGAGGAGAGAGAGAGATGAGGAGAAGAGGAGAGAGAGAGAGGAGGAGAGAGAGAGGATGAGAGGAGGAGAGAGAGAGAGAGGAGAGGAGAGAGAGAGAGAGAGAGAGAGTCCTTTCAAGCTTTGGAGGGGACTCTGGGGGTGGTGGTGTTTTCTAGGAGACTTTGCTACATCCCCCGGGGCGAAGGATTCCAGGGGATTCGTGGCTGGGAGCAAGGACATGGGCGTGGCGAGGGGCTGCCTGGGCGTCCCCCCCCCCCCAAAGTCCCTGCAGCCCTCTCCAGCTGCGGTTTCGTCCCTGGGCCTTCCCTGCCGTGCGCAGTTACTGCGGAAATAGCCCGACTTCACCGCGAGCACCAGGCGTCTCCTGGAGCCCCTGCGTGGCCAAGTGGAGCCGGAGGGTTGATCCTCTAGCCCCCATACACAGCCTTCCTTTCACCACCTTCCGTTTATACAAAGACCGGCTTATCCTACCCCCCCGATTTTCCCCTTTCTGTTGCCTTTGCAATGAAAAGCTCTCCACGCGCAGCCTAATAAAGTCCTCCACCTAGCTCACCCCCCACCCCCCAATTCCCTGCCAAAAAAAAGAGAGAGGGGGAGACTTAAACCTGGAATTCATTTAGGCTAAAGGGACTTTAGTTAACAAGAAAGTTACCCATCATGAACTGCAGGTAACACCTCCCGTGATCCTAAATCCATTACCTGGAGACTTAGCCCAGGCTGAGTTTGATTTTATGAACTGCGAGGTTGCAATGTTGAAAGTCTGCAAATTGGACATAAATTGGACGCAAAAGACTGGGGGTGCGGGGGAACCGAATGATTTTTTTCTCTCTCTAATGGTGTAACAGGCTTGGGTTCCTACCCGAGATGACTCTAATCTGGAACAGAGACAAGGACCAAGTTTGTGTCACTACCTCTCCCATGTAGAATTCATGCCTCCCGAATTCCCCCCAACCTCCTCCAAAAAGGCTTGACGCTAACTCAGGCATAGCTAGAACAAGCTTCTACATCACCATGTGAATTATTCATATTCATGTGGAAGTATTTGGCTAAGAAATGTGGTGGATGCAAGCATGTGTGTGTCTCTCTCTTTCTTCTCCCTCTTCCTCTCTCTCTTCCAACTCCACCCTGCTACTCACACACAAACACACGCGCACACACGTGCCTAAGACCAGTGATTGAAAATTGACTTTTCTCTTGAGTCCTGTCTCTTTTTCCTATCAGCAGTGCCCCATGCTTGTTTGTCTGCTATCAATGCATTCTTCCTCTGCCTCTTGGCATTCATTTACCATCTATTCTACAGAAGAGGCAGCTGAGGTCATGAATAATGCAGACATGGGCTTCTGGGGTGTAAGGAACACAAAGATTACTTTCAGAGAGGGACATCTTCACTTCCCTACTTAAGGTCTCATTTGTTTTTACTTTGTGTACTGATATATTCATTTATTTCACTTGTAGGAGCATCCAAAGCGAATCCAGAGATAAAAAATTGTGGCTGGCCTACATGTTTTGTAACAGAAACAAAGGATTCATAAAAACGAATCTATAATAGAAAAAAATAGGGAAAAACATACCCGAGGTAAAATAAAAGCCAACAATGGTTTAAAGCAAGGTGTATTTTAAAACATTTTTGTTGAAGGTGTTTTGGTGAATGGGGGCCTTTGAGCCATACTTGGTGGTGCTTTGGTATTAAACCAGTGTCAATCACATGTAAACCAAGCATCTAATCACTGACTTTGCCTCCAGCCTAAGCTTTGAAAACTCAGTTGTAATTAAACAGATGGGCAGTTGGTCCAAGCCTTGGTGTTATAGTCTGAAGTAGAGTCAGGGTAAGCTAAATGGTGGATTTAGCAAAATACAGGTTTATAGAATAGACATCAGAGTTGATAAAATGATCTGAGGGAAATGAGGGAGGAAACAAGAGAAGTCTTAACACAGACTGAGTAACCAAATCCAAATGCTGGCCAAACCATTTACTCTGCTTCATGGAGCTTCTGGAATATTTTGAACATGCAGAACATGACAGTGGTAGTTGGAAATGACTGCTCTGGACAATAACTGGATGCTTGAAGGAAATAAAGTTATATACATGTTACTCTTCAGAAACAATATTGCTAACCACAATGTCTAAAAAGAAAAATATAGGGGCCAGAGCGGTGGTGCAAGTGGTAAGGCATCTGCCTTGCATGTGCTAACCTAGGATGGACCATGGTCCGATCCCCAGCATCCAATATGGTTCCTCAAGCCAGGATTAATTTCTGAGCGCATAGGAAGGAGTAATCCTGAGCGTCACCAGGAGTGACCAAACCCCCACCAAATAAATATATAAAAGGAAAAATAAAGGAAAAAAGAGAAGAAAGAAGGAGAGGGAAGAGGAGGAGGAGGAGGAGGGAGAGGAGGAGGAGAAGGAGAAGAATTGTCACAGAGACAGGCAGGGGAGAATATAGAGGGAGGGCAGAAAGAAACCTGGGAACATTGGTGACAGAAAATTGTGCACAGTAAAGGGTGTTGGACATTGTATGACTAAAATTCAATCATGAACCATTTTTAACTGATAGAAGGTATTATGTACAACCTTGTAAATCATGGCTTTTAAATAAAGTAATGTAAAAAAATAAACATTGTAACTTTGGGTTAAAAAGTATCCTTAACTCTGAAGGACAGGTTGCATTTAAGTATCTAGTGTCAAAATGGAATTCCTTCTAATTATAACACAATTCTCTTCTCTTTTTCTTTCTTTTTTCTTTCTTTCTTTCTTTCTTTCTTTCTTTCTTTCTTTCTTTCTTTCTTTCTTTCTTTCTTTCTTTCTTTCTTTCTTTCTTTCTTTCTTTCTTTCTTTCTTTCTTTCTTTCTTTCTTTCTTTCTTTTTTCTTTCTTCCTTCTTTCCTTCCTTTCTTTTTTTCTTTTTCCTGCCTTCCTTTGTTCTTCCTTCATTTTTTCTTTCTCTCTTCTTCCTTCCTTCCTTTTTCTTCCATTTTCCTTCCTTTTTTCCTCCTTCCATCCTTTCTTCTTTCTCTTTCTTTTTCTTTCTTCTTTCTCTCTTCTTTTTTAATTTCTTCTTTTTCTTTCTTTATTCCTTCCTTTGTTTTTTCTCTTTCTTCCTCCCTTTCTTTCTTTTTCTCCTCCTTCCTCCTTCCATCCTTTCTTCTTTATTTTTCTTTGCTTTCTTTCTTTCTTTTTCTTTCTTTTCTTTCTTTATTCTTTTCTTCTTTTTCTTTCTTTCTTCTTTCTTTCTTCCTTCCTTTCTTCTTTCTTTCTTTCTTTCTTTCTTTCTTCCTTTCTTCTTTCTTTATTTCTTCCTTCCTTCTTTCTTTTTGTTTCTTTCTTTATTTCTTTCTTTCTTTCTTTCTTTCTTTCTTTCCTTCCTTCTTCCTTCCTTCCTTCCTTCCTTTTTTCTTTTTTCTTTTTTCCTGCCTTCCTTTGTTCTTCCTTCATTTTTTCTTTCTTCTTCCTTCCTTCCTTTTTCTTCCATTCTCCTTCCTTTTTTCCTCCTTCCATCCTTTCTTCTTTTTCTTTCTTCTTTCTCTCTTCTTTTTTAATTTCTTTTTTCTTTCTTTATTCCTTCCTTTGTTCTTTTTCTCTCTTTCTTCCTCCCTTCCTTTCTTTTTCTTTTTTCCTCCTTCCTTCCTCCTTCCATACTTTCTTCTTCTTTTTCTTTGCTTTCTTTCTTTCTTTTTCTTTCTCTTTTCTTTCTTTAATTCTTTCTTTTTCTTCTTTCTTCTTTCTTTCTTCCTTTCTTCCTTTCTTCTTCTTCTTCTTCTTCTTCTTCTTCTTCTCATTCTCCTTCTCCTTCTCCTCCTTCTCCTCCTTCTCCTTCTCCTTCTCCTTCTTCTCCTTCTCCTTCTCCTTCTCCTTCTCCTTCTCCTTCTCCTTCTCCTTCTCCTTCTCCTTCTTCTTCTTCTTCTTCTTCTTCTTCTTCTTCTTCTTCTTCTTCTTCTTCTTCTTCTTCTTCTTCTTCTTCTTCTTCTTCTTCTTCTTCTTCTTCTTCTTCTTCTTCTTCTTCTTCTTCTTTGGTTTTTGGGCCACACCCAGTGATGCTCAGGGGTTACTTTTGGCTGTCTGCTCAGAAATAGCTCCTGGCAGGCACGGGGGACCATATGGGACACCAGGATTCCAACCAGCCACCTTTGGTCCTGGATCAGCTGCTTGCAAGGCAAACGCAGCTGTGCTATCTCTCCGGGCCCTCCTTTCTTCTTATTTCTTTCTTCTTTCCTTCTTTCCTTCTTTCTTTCTTCTTTCCTTCTTTCCTTCTTTCTTTCCTTCCTTCCTCCCTCCCTCCCTCCCTCCCTCCCTCCCTCCCTTCCTTCCTTCCTTCCTTCCTTCCTTCCTTCCTTCCTTCCTTCCTTCCTTCCTTCCTTCCTTCCTTCCTTCCTTCCTTCCTTTCTTTCTTTCTCTCCTTTCTTTCCTTTTCCATCTGGTGCTGTATAAGGTTTACCCTTATCTCTGTGCTATAGCATCATTCCTGACAAACTCAGGGAATCATATGGGGCGCCATGGAGCTCATAGTGTTGACCACATGCAAGGCAATTTTTTACTATACTGTTTGTGCCTGTTCTATATTTTAAGCAAAGTAAACAAAATTTCAAGGATTTAATGCAAATTACAGAACACATGCTTAGCAAGAGTGATGAGTTGATTCACTGACATCATATACACATTCACTGCCCAGCATTAACATTATGGCCCCATATGGAAAACAGAAAAAAATATTAAGGCTAGAACACATTTTTTTTCTCTTCCCTTATCTAGTTTTTTTGTTTGTTTGTTTGGGAATAGGTAGGTGGGTTGGTTCAGCACTGCTCAGAGTTTATACCTGTCTATGTACTCAGGGATCTTTCCTGGCAGGGCTTGCAAACTTTTTGCTGTGTCTGCTATGGCTTCATTGTCAGCAACATGAAAAGTGTCTTTAACCCCTGTACTATCACTCTAATTTCAATGATTTATTTTATATTTTTAGTTTCTCTTTATTTCATGCTGTGATTTATAATATTGCTAATAACAGCATCTCCCAAGTATTATTTAAAATAAAGTAAATATATAAAGTAATAATAGGCATATCAAAAAAGTACTTATTATCTCAGGCCTGTGAGAATGGCATATATCAAAAAGTCTGGAAACAGACAGTGCTGATATAAAGTTGGGGTGAATAAGAACTTTTTACCACAACCCCCACTAATGGTGAGAATGTTGTATAGAAAGCAACATGGAGATCTATTTTAAAAAATAAAACAGGGGCTGCTGGAGCAATAGCACAGTGGATAGGGCATTATTTGTCTTGTACTCAGCTGACATGCAGCCAACCAAGGACCAGTCTGGGTTCGATCCTGACATCCCATATGGTTTTGCAAACCTACCAGGAGCAATTTCTAAGTACAGAACCTAGAGTAGCTCCTAAACATTGTTGGCTTTTGCCCAATCCCCCCCTCAAATAAAACAGGTATAAAACTACCACATGATCTAGAAATAACTCTTTTTGGTACCTACCTCCCCCCAAAAAAGAAAAAACACATTAATTTGAAATAATAAGTTCCCGGATATGCTCATGGCCATACTTAGTATAATATTCCATATATATAAGCAAACAAAAGGTTGAACTACAGATTTTTGGATCAAGCAGTTATGTTATATTATACATTAAGTAGTAAACAGCAGGTACAAAGATAAAATTAGAGAATATCATGCTGATTGAAATCAGTCAAAGTAAATAGATAGAAACAGAATGATTACTCTTTTATGTGGGATTAAAGATATACAGCAAGGTAGAAACAAAGGGCCAAAGGCAACAGAATGGGAGAATCACACAACTGAATTGTGGGTAGGTGTTGGGAAGGAGAAGTAAGGTCTTTGGCAGAGGGAGGTGAGTATACCAGTAATGGATGTGGTGTTGGAATTATGTGCAAAACAAACCATTATTACAATGACTGTAAACCACAGAACCTCAAAAAATAAAACACTTAAAATTTCAATTAAGAAATAAAAAGATGAAAGGTCTCAAACATTTTGCAATGATTTATTAAAATTCAAAAATTAAAACAATACCAAGCATTGTTTATGGAGTCACAAATATGGACTCCCTAATAGTCATTACCGATAAGACAGTTGGAGAAGTGAAAAATATATCAACATTTTATTTCTTTAAATAAAATACAAAGAAGGAGAGAGAGTAGCTCACAGTGCTTGTGTACATATTTTGTATGCTCACAGCTTGAGTTTGTTCCCTGGCACTGTGTAGCTCACCCCAAAAATTCTGGCAAGGAAATCCAGACCCCCCCACACTTAGCCAAGAGTAACCCTTGAGCATCACTAGGTATATCTTTGTCCCCATGGTAACAACAAGAAAAATGCAAGCAAAAAATGGGATTTGAGCCAAACATAGCAAACTGTTAACAGTTCTTTCTTTAAGTCGGGAGATTCTACAAAAAAAAAATCTTAACTTTCTGTATTATTTTAATGATTTTTACTTTTTTATGTGTGAATTTCTCTCTTTCCACCCACAAGCACCCTCAACACTTTGGCATCGTGTCTTCTTATTTTGATAGGTACATGGTGCAAAAATCTTCTTAGAGTACTATGAACAATAAATGTATTTCTACCCATTAACTAAAATGTGTTTTTGTTTTGGGTTTCTGGAAGATCTTTGAAATAAGGCTCAGCATCATCCCCAATGAGATGGTTCTTGACTGATAGTTTAAAGCTAGTGCATTCAGCTGGGATGCTGGCTACCAGAGATTATCTAAACTAGTTGTGCCCTGCTGGGGTAAAGACACTCTACAGCTTCAAGGGGTTAAGAATGGAACCCCCAGGGCCAGCTATATAAAAGATATTTTATATAATAGTAGTTACTTGAACCCCAGTACTCTCTGACCCTTGAAACACATTTCAGTTCAAAGGTTCCTAGTGGACAACAGAGAAATAAAGGGAAATCAATCTTTTCTCTTTGTGTTACCCTTAGTTTGCAGGATAACAAGTAGTGAATAAGTTGTCCTTGGTTAGACAGGATTTTAGTAAACTATTTCTCCTAGTTTAATCCCCATATCTTTCATTATCCAATAGGATAATCATAGGCTTCAAACTGGAGTCAGAAACATCTTTCACCTCTGACAGCTTGATGTTTTTTTTATAACTGGAAAAACAACTTTACTTTTTTGTCTTTTCCTTTTTTACCTTCTCAAGATGAGTTTCTCCCCAAAGAGCTCTGAATTCTCTTACAGGTAAATTTCTCTTTTCAATTGTCCATCAGCTGAAATGACATGCCCAGACACAGTTTAGGCTCCAGTTGGGTTCTCCACTACCCCAGGAAGTTTATTCTGGCAGGAAAACGGGGTACAGGCTCGAAACAGGAAGAAGCTGGAGTCAGGGAGACCAGTGAAAAAGGAAGCTACCGAAAGCATTACAGGCAAACTTTTATTTTACCATTTAATCATTTTTAGCAGTCATTTCTCATGATATATTGTAGTGGGTACACTACAGAATATGCATATAATATATGATAGGTAACTTACATAATGCACATGAATCTAATATATAGTACTTTCTCTGGTGTTTTAAGTCCAAAAGGCAATATATTGATTATTAGTAAGACATAATAACCACATCACTAGGGCACACTCTAGAGTTACTTTAAAATAAAAACAACAAAGCTAAACATCCAGGGTTAAAATAATGAAAGCAGAGTTGAAATCATTGCAAACTGACTTGTCTGACATGACCCTAAACAAAATTCTCTGTCTAAAATTTGGTGGGACAATGAGAAAGAAATGAGAAAAAGAGTTTTTGAATTTTGCAAATATTTTGATTAGTGCCTTTAAGTTGGATTTCAACAGTTGATACAGATCGTTGCTCTATTCTTCCAAGAAATGCTCCATTTAAAAACCAGTCTGGAGGTGCCAGAAAGATATTACAGGGATGAAGGCACTTGCCGTGCTTGCAATCAAGCACTACTCCCTGAGTACTGTCAGGAGCAACACTAGAGTATAGAACCAGGAATAATCCTTGAGAATTTCTAGGTGTATCTCACAAAAAATAATAAAAACTAGTAAGAAAATCCTTGGGGCCGGGCGGTGGCGCTAGAGGTGCCTGCCTTGCCTGCAAAAGCCTTGGATGGACCGTGGTTCAATCCCCCGGTTTCCCATATGGTCCCCCAAGCCAGGAGCAACTTCTGAGTGCATAGCCAGGAGTAACCCCTGAGCATCACCGGGTGTGGCCCAAAAACCAAAAAAGAAAAAGAAAATCCCCAAAGTTAGTTTAGTTAAATCAATAAAGAAGTAAAATTAACAATGGTACATATTTGCGAGCCCTGTTTGGTTTTAGCACTTAAGTTTCTAGAACAAAATGTCTACAGATTTAAAGATGGAGGACTATTGAATGCTTATGATATGGTATGAAAGTAAATATCAATGAGATATAGAATAAGAAACATCTCAATTTACCTTAAAGTAGAATATTAGTTTCATTTGATTAACTCCCATTTTTATAAGCACGAACAGGTTAGGTGAACACCACTTCTCCCAATTGAATTGTGGAATGCTTAGGCTTATTATAATTTTTAAATTATTTTTTCAAATCTTCTTAAAAGAATATACTCAATGAGGGGAGGGAGGACTCAGCCAGCAAATAGAATATAATACAACAAAAAAAGTGAAAGTGCTATGATGTTTGCCAAGTAAGAAACCAAAATTCCATCTTGCCTGAAGAGGGCAATAGACTTTTACTCTGGAGCAAAAATTTTCAAAGGTTCACAGTAGAAAACTGGTTAGAAATATTCCAGACAAGGATAGTTTTGTGGATGCAAATGTTAAATATGTGTGTGCTTTAATTCAGCTAATTGCTATAGAGAACACTTGAGGAGAAGCAATCACCGGAGGTGTTTTCTTTGACTGTCATGCTACAAAAATACATCCAAACAACATCTCCTCTTGACTCCACGATGTCATAGGCTGTCATGAGATCATTTTAAGGAAGTGTGGGATTCGTATAGGACTTGTTTCTTGCAAACCTTGGAGAAATGGAAGAAATTCACCCACACAGAAGAAGAAGGATTCTTGTCTCTTCTCCCTTTGATTTTGACATATGAACTCAGTAAAATCCAATTATCGCTGACACCTTCACTTTAGGGCAAGAGAAATCAACATGGACAGTGAGATTATTCATTTGAATTTCCTGGCGCCCCTATACAGATGGAAGGAAAAAACAGAGCCAGGGGCATGTAATGCCTCAGCGTATTATTGCCTTACAAAGAGTATATCCTCGCTTCTCTTTCTCCTGCATAAAATAGAATAGTGTTTCTTTCTGATGTTAGGGCATGCTAATTAATTCACTGTTGTGGGAGGTCAGAGTCATAAATAATTTAATTACGCTTCCTAATAAGAACGGGATAATTGCCCAAGCAATTGCCAGCTAAAATAATGATAAAAGTGAAATCGAGTCTTCTGCTGCAGGGTGTAAGCTGAGGAGTAGTGGTGGCATGGGGAGGCATTTCCTTCTGTGTATTTATTTATTATATTTACTGGACCTTCCCATGGCAGGAAAAGCCTGAGGGCAGAGCTAGGAAGGGCTATGTGTGGTGGCATGGAAGGTACCTTTTTATCTATCAATTTAGTTTTACATCTGCACCTTACAAGGACATGTAAATAACAGGAAAACACACATGCACATGTACACACACACACACATACATACACACACAAATCACTGCCAGTTCATCAGAAATTTCAGAGCTGTGACTTGATATACATTAGAAATTTTGGCTATACATGTATGTGGAATTTTTATCAACCTAAGAGCATTCAAGATTGTAATGCAGGTCTAGTTCTTATAGCATTTCATTGAGCTTTTATTGTCACAATGCATTGATTATTTTTGTCTGTATCAAGAAGCTGTAAACAAAAAGATTAAGGAGCATATAAAAGAGAAGGGAAGGAAAAGGAAGGGAAGACCAAAAAAAAAAAAGGTAAGAAAGGTGAGAAAGAAAAGGGAGAGGAAAAAGAAGAGAGGATAGGAGAAAGGAGGAGAGTGGAGAATAAGAAGGGAGGAGAGAGGAAGAGAAGAAAAAAGAGGAGAGGAGAAGTAAAGAGAGACAAAAGAGAAGAGGAGAAAGGAGAAAGGGTGGGGAGGGAAGAGGAGAAAATACAGAGAGGAAAGAAGAGGAAAAAAGAAAAGAAAAGAAAAGAAGAAAGCAACTATTATCTTGAATCCATCCTATTTTAGTCACCTACCTTTCCATTATGATGACTGCAGGCTACAAACTCTGACATGAGACTACAGTGAGATACCCTGATAATGGTCAGACATGGCAGGCCCTCATTATAGTGTATTTCTGGGACTCGGATGAATAAAACCTCTAATTTTAATTTCACAGTCAGGATGGATTCTCTCTATAGGACCATCATTCAGGAAAGCAATGAGCAAAGTGGATTCAGTCTCAGCTGGACAGGAAATCTGCCAGGCATTCTGAATGCCTTTCAAATGCTTGCTGAGATGGAAAGGGAGGTCCATAAAGAAAGATTAAATGCACAGTCCTGCACAGGGAATTGATTAGAATATATAAAGAACAAATTACAGAGACCAAACAGAGTGGCTGTGGCCATTAGTATTTTGATGACCTCCAAATTTCGGAGCACCACCTTCCCAGTCTAAAATAATTAATCTCCATTCTCTTTGTGTCTTTCAGCTGCATAACATAATTCTTTTTCTACCCAAAAGTCATAAAATGGGGGGCCGGAGTGAAATTTAGTGGGCAGGGGGTTTGCCTTGCACGCTACTGATCTGGGTTAGATATTCAGCATCCTATATGGTCCTCTGTGCCTGTCAGGAGTGATTCCTGAGTGCAAAGCTAGGAGTTATCTCTGATTGATTTCTAAGCACTGACCCAGAAGTAAGTAACTCTGAGTGGCCCAAAAATGTTATAAAATAAAATAATTATTCAATTGTTCTTCTTTTTTATTATTTTATTTATTTATTTGATTTTTGGGCCACATCCAGTGATGCTCAGGGGTTACTCCTGGCTATGCTCTCAGAAATCGCTCTTGGCTCGGGAGACCATATGGGACACTGGGAATTGAACCCAGATCCGTCCTGGGTCAACCATAAAAGGCAAACTGCCTACTGCTGGGCTACCACGCTGGCTCCTATTTAATTGTCATCAGAAGACTTACTTTCCCATTTGTTTAAATCTTGAATTTTTAATATGGCCTAAAATCTTATATTCGCAAAGACCAATCCTAAAGGTGGGTAACATTCTCATGCTAATGAGCCTTGTTTTGACCCACTCAAATTCTATTCCCTATAAATGGATTTCAAATTATAATATGCTTTAAAACATTTTTCAAAGTATTATAGATTCTCCATATGTAAACAAACTTTTCTATCACATAGATTAAAGTAGTCCATTTTTTTAGATAATGAACTACCGTATATTTCTGGATAATTAAAAATTTTCAGTTAGCATAATTTGTGGCTTTTCTGAATATTTTTGATATACTTCACCACTCTTATTTCTTGGCTATATAATCTAGAATGTGGTCTTCAGAATCAAAAATAATATGTTTTGAGGGTTTTTGATGAAAAAATTGCCCTAGGAAGATTTTGCCCATTTTATATCTGAAAGGAGATCCTCTTCTTTTAGGGGTGCTGATATAGATTTTTTCCCATTTCTTTCCTAGATGTTCCTATAAGTACTCTTTCCCAGTATCATGCTTTCTAGACTACATACATGTTTGCAATATTTTTTCTTCCATCCCATGAATACAAACCCATTTCTTTCCTCCTATTTCTGAGCTTTGCCCGAGTTTGGCACATGGTGTTGTTATGATTTCTGTTTTGAAGACTAAAATGTACAAGGCACATGATATATTCCTTAATTAAAGATGAAAGAATTCTTAATTATCTGAGAATGAATTACTGAAATTAAAAAATTGTCCAAGAGCATTTCACTTTCAAATTCATATTGCCATTTTTCCTTGGTTCAACTAATTATGCACTCTGTAGGAAAATAAAAAAAGAGATATTTGCTTAAGGTTAGACCCACAAGTAGAAAAAAAATTTCAAAAGCCAAAGTAAGTGTTTCTTCTTGCCCTGAGGAAAGTGTGAAGGAGCAAAAAAATTGCAAAAGATTGCCTTTCCTCAGCTTGGTTGTTTGGAGAAATTTATCTCAGAATGATATAAAGAATTTCTTTTAGAAACTGAGAGAAGAACTCAGCGTGAAAGCAAAATAAGAAAGGTCACTTTTTCATATTAAGGTTCCTTCTATGAATCTACATAGACTATTTTCAGACTTAAATGTTCCATGTCCCACATCATGATCATCACATTAAATCCTTCCAAAGATCATATGAGAACAAGTTGAGGATTATTCTTCTTTCTGGAGTATTGGTGGCACTATCTTTTGCTTTTCTTTCCCTCCCTGTTTTTGGATTACAAATCATTGGAGGTGACAGTGAGAATGTTTCTTGGGACGTTTTCAAGATGATCCATTTTCGTGAAACAGAGGCATGTATCACAGAGGCATCAGTGATGTCAAAAACGAAGTTCATTCATTTTTGCTTTCCATTCTGTGGCTGCAGAAGTTCCTTTCGGTGTGCAAAAGATTATTTTTATTCTACTTTCATTTGGTTATTGTAGGAGTTATTGGATGATAATGATGATGATTTTATTTTTGGTAGATATTCAACTACAGTTCTTTTTCTCTTTGCAATTTTTTTTAGAAGAAATCAAACAGAGAAAGAAAAGGGGAAAAATACACAGGGGATGAGAAACTAAATGAACAACACACAGTGGATCCTTTGAGGGGTGGAAGCTGGATTTCCTATAGAGCCAAGTCCTGTGGCGTTTTGAAAAGAAGAAGAGAAACACTTAGGCATTTCCGTCTGCCTTTTGGTAGCATGTTAATTCTTTTGGTTTATAATTCATTTAGGATCATTAACATTATGAAGGAAAACAAGACCCCCCCTTCCAACACACACACACACACACACACACACACACACACACACACACACAACAGCATCACAATCCTCTACTGGAAGCAAATCCAAAATAAATGCTCTCCCTTGATATTGTACCATGAAATACATTTCTAAGAAAACCTTGGCGCCTTTTGCCTGAATTTCCAGCATCGTCTGCTAAAGAAACCCTTCAATGAAACCACACAGGTACCGCCTAAGGAAAGAAAAAGGGGGGGAGGACAGAAAAAATAGTGCCCAGAGAGTATTTTCCAGCCAGTAAGCTAGCTGGATGTTTTCACATTTTTCATATTAGCCAAAAGATGTTTGGGGAAAGCATCTATAAGATAGGAATTTCATCCAATACTTTAGGCATATTTTTCTAACTATCTGCTAATCTGCTTTGTTTCTCTCTGTCTCTCTTATTACTGTGTCTCTGTGTGTCCACACTTTATTATTTTAGCCTATTGGTATGGACTATTCTTTGGTTATAATATTAAGCAATTCCCAAATATTTACTTACCTATGCCTCCAGATGAGTGATCGTTATCATTATCTTAACAAGATTTTGGATGCCATCGCTCCTCTCAAAAATAATCCCAAGTCCTTACTTCTCCCATCCCAGTTTGTCTCTGTAAAATCAGTGTTGTTATTTTATTATTATTATTATTTTCTTTACAAAGGGAGCACTGCTGTCTGCCAAGCCACACACTCATCCTCAAAGCAAAATCTGAGCATGGTTTCTGATATCATTGGAAGAAGTTATTAGTTTAACCACTTACATATCATTGAATCTATTGCTGTTTATTTCTACAGAGATTTGAATTAAAAGAACCTATCAATCACAATAAAAGGACATTTATAAGCCAAGACTATAAAGCATGCATTGAGAATATGGATGCATTCTTCCATCTGAGGAAAAAAGAAAAAGAGAGAGAGAAAGACAGCCATTCCTTAACAAGAAAGAATTGTTTCTAGGTATAATGAGTTCAGATTAGCCAGGGAAAATCCAAAACAGAACAAACATTATGATCATTTGAGTAATTGTATTTAAAAAATTACAGATTCATGCACTGTGTTTATAAAAATGAATCATGAAAGAAAATACACGGGAAGCACTTTATTATGATCTCATTTTTATACACAGTCGTACCCGAAAACCAAGCAAAGTGAGGCCTTCCTTTAGGAGCTGAGTTTTGGATTCTGCACACTTCTGAAAAAAAAAAAATGGATGGGGGGGTCCACACTTGGTGGCACTCAGGTGTTACTCCTGGCTCTGCACTCAGGAATAACTTCTGGCAAGCTGAGGGACCATATGGGATGCCAGGGGTCGAACCCAGGTCTGCCACATGCAAGGCAAACTCCCTAACCACTGTACCAGTGCTCTGGCCCCTCTAGTGAATAGTTTCTAAGCTTTATGGATGCAAGAGTCTGGAAGATAAATGCTTTCTATAATGCCCCTGTTTCTTTTTTCCTTTAAGACATTTTATGTTCCTATGTCATTGTTCCTGGGATTCAGATATATTGAATTCAGATTAGTGTGGCTACCAGATCTTTTGTACCTGGTGTTTTGTCTTTTCTCTCAAAATTTATTATCATTTTTAAAACTTAAAATTTAATTTAGCTGAACTTAATCATAATGAATAACATGGATTATAATAGTGTTATAATGTCCCTGATTGTGTTATATATATAAGTGCATACTACATTATTTCTACCACCATCAGATTTCGAAAGTCCTTCCACTACTTAGTCCTCTCCTTCTCCCCAATCCCAATCTCTGCCACTTTTGGGGTAACCTCAGTTTTGTTGTCCAGGATTTGTTTTCTTTCATAATGATCTATTCCCTAGTTTTGTTTCTTTATATACTACTTACCAGTGAAATCAGTTGACATTTCTCCTCTGATTAATGTCCTAAACATAGTGGCCTCTAACTACATGACAGTTATGCTCAAAGGTAAGACTTCATCTTCTCTTGTAGTTGAGTTATTTTTTTATTATATTCTATATAAAAGCTTACCTTTTCTTTGTCTACTTCTTTATAAGTGTGCATTGGGTGGTTTCCATGTGCGTGTATCTTGTTGAATTAAGTAATTTTGTTTTCATGGGTTACGTATCAAGGAATAAGATGACTGGTAGTTTAATATTTTTTTGATGTCTCCATACTATTTTTTATAGAAGCTGAACCACTTGATATTCTCACCAGCAGTGAATGAGGTCTCTTTTTACATCTCCAATAGGCCTTGTTGTTTCTGAGCTTTCTATTATTAACATATTGATAACTTTAATATTCACACAAATGAAAAATCACCTACTTAACTATTTTCTCACTGTATAAGAGTGTTCTTATACTGTCTGGATTAATATTTTTGACCTTAGTAATTTATGTATACTTTATGTAGTAACATATAATTGATATACACAGAGAACAATGAAGTGACAGCAGAGTATGCTGCTCAAGTTTAGATTTTTAAAACTAACTTAGGTATATGAAAATAACTATGAGAGTTTTTTTTATAGAATCTTGATTTACACAATTTGATATGCTTGGGGAGTAAAATTTTATTCAGTTATTTGTATAAAAATGTTTAATTTGTTCATCTGTTTTTGTTTGTCTTTTAGAATAGCCTACATACTATAACCCAGTTCTATATCTAGTTCTTTACATCTATCCTTTGACTTCTTGAAGCAGTAACTAGGCCTACTTAGCCTATAGCACTTTCAATGTCTGGATCTTATAAATCTACACCTTAAATATGACACAAATAACTAGTTGTGAGCACAAAGTTGTCCCAACATTTCTAGACTATTTTATGTTTTCATAAAATAATAATCCTCATTCTACATACTTAGCTGAACACTTGATTCCAACTTCTTAAGAGAAACTTATCACAGCAAATCAAAATTTACCCTGTCCTACCAATAATTGATAAATCTATCTATCTGCCTCTGAACCACATGTTGAGATATCTTACCTTTTAAAATATATGAATTTATTAATTGTTCCTGTTTTTCTTTATGGCCTTTTTCATTCTCTGGGTTATTCTCCCAAACTCTCTTTGTACTTCACTCCTAGAATTATCTTCTTTTTCTATTTCTGTCAATTGACGACTCAAGTACTCAAAGATATCTTACTATATCTTCAAGAGGAAATACTCAAACCTCATATCCACCTTCAGGTACTATCCCATACACCATTTTTTTTTTTTTGTTAATGAGAGCTACCAAAAGAGTTGTCTATATGGGTTACATCTTTCTTAGTCATTATTTTCTCCTTAGATCATTTCAGTTGAATATTAATCTATATAATTCTATAGAAAATTTTTAGATAAAATTTTTAAGCAACATAATATTTTGCTAAATGATGCCCTATTCTTAGGGCATCTTATTGTTTCTGTTTTTGGTTTTTGGGCCATACTCAGTGGTGCTCAGAGATTATTCCTGGCCTGCACTCAGAAATCTCCCTTGGTAGGTTTGGGGGACCATATAGATGACAGGTATCGAAACCAGGTTTGTCCTGTGTTGTCCATCAACAACTCAAATGCCCTACTGCTGTGCTATCTTTCTGGCCCCTCTTAGTACACTTTTTTTTTTTTTTTTTTGGTTTTTGGGCCACACCCGGTAACGCTCAGGGGTTACTCCTGGCTATGCGCTCAGAAGTCGCTCCTGGCTTGGGGGACCATATGGGACGCCGGGGGATCGAACCGCGGTCCGTCTCCTAGGCTAGCGCAGGTAAGGCAGGCACCTTACCTCCAGCGCCACCGCCCGGCCCCTTAGTACACTTTTTAATCCACTTTCTACATTCAGACAACACAACAAACATACTTTCTTCTTGAAACTCTTTCTTCTCAGTTTTATTGTTGTCAACCACAGCACTAATCTACTTTTATTTCTTGTCTTATTTTTTTTGCTTTCTCTTTTAAACTTGTTTCTTTCTCTTTTAGGACAAAAAATAGTATAATATTGTAATAATCTATAACATTATAATAGTCTAGAACTCTACCTCCAGTTTTTCTCTCTCTTTTCAAGTTGAACTAATGGCCTTATTTTATGGAATTAAATGCTCTACTAGCTCAGTTTCTTTCATTTATTTTTTGTGTATCCTCAGTGCTTCCCTTCAATCTTAAATTTCAATACTTAGAAAAGTCTCTACATTTTTACTTTGAAATTTTTTTGGCTGCATGATTTTCTTCATTGAAACCCCAAATTGTACAAAACATTCTCAGTATGCCTTTTGGAACAATATAGCTAAAAGTGAGGCCTAATCTCTATAGCACATACATACATACACATAAGCATACAAAACACATTATTTTGGCTTTAGACTGCCTATCAAAATGGGAATTAACTCTTTTTGGTCACTGCTAATATAATCTCTTAAATTCACCTAGAACACAATCTATTCCAGCATTTTGTTCACTATGATAACCCAAAATCTAGTGAGAAGATTGCTATGTGGATTAAAAACAAACTCACTTACTGTTATTACTGATATAACTATACCCAAGCATTACTGAGCTACAAACTACCAACTCATAGCAAGTTATTCTCATATGTTGATAGGAGATAAATGCTAATTAATAGAGCAGACCCACTGCCTCAGATAGCTTTCCGTTGCTTATAATATGGCCCCAGAATATCACCAAATGTGACCAGTTTATATACTAAGACAATCTACTTAAACCAAACCAAGCTCCCAGATTTCTTCCTATGCTGTAATGATAGTGCCTATCAGTATAGAAATTCAATGCCTTTGGAGAGTTTGGAAAGCAACTGAGTAATATGAAAGAGTTCTCTGTCCTTCCTTTCTGGAGTGTCGATCTTTAATTTAGAAGAAAGAAAATTACAGCTCTCTTATTTGGCTGTATTTAAATTTATGGGGCAAGGTGGTTTCCAGGCTGCTGCTCCTGCCGGGCACTGCTCTCATGATGTACGACTGCTACATGTCACCAGAGTAGCCAGGCTCTGATGATCCATTGCAGCAACAAGCCATTTGTCAGACATCACTGCTACAGCAGTTGCCCCCAGCCAGGCCTCTCCTGTACACGCCAGCAGGGAGCCTTGGCTGCACACAAGCTCTGTGTTCTTGTTGGACTCCAAGACCACTGCTTTCAGCAGATATTTCTGTTAGTGGGATAGAAGAGAAATCATTTCTAAAGGCCACCTCCATGTGGTATCTCAAGATTGAATACTTTGGTTGAGATTTTGTGAGACTTTCAACTGCTAGGAAAACGGTGATTCTAGGAGGATGTTTTGTGTATGAGGAAGATCATTTTCATACCCAAAGAAAAGTGTAGAGAGATGACGATTAGTTCACTAACAGCAGTTCTTCTAAGTTGTCTAATGCATTCATTAATTGAATTTTCTAAAAGCCCACTAATAGAGGTTACATGATCAGGCCCTTTACAAATGAGGAACATCAGTAACCATAGTTTGCCTTTAATTTACTGGGGGGGAAATGTTAAAGAAAGATGATTATAAAATAGCGCTCTCATTTCTTAGAGCTCCTTTGTTCTCAGCTCTTGGGTTTGGGGGTTCTTCACATGATTGGGATTAATCCCTACCTCCAAGAACTAAATAAATGTATAGATATAGATATGCATTTTATTCAAATTTCATAAACTGCTTTTTAATGAGTGACTATTATCATTGATTATGCCACCATTTAGCAATTGGTTGTTTGGTACCCAAGAACACAGCGGAATAGAAGATATACTCAGATATCTATGTTATTTATTTCTGGCAATTTCTCAAGATACTGACTTTATTCCTTTTATTTTAAATATATAGGTAGAGAAGTACATAAAAATGTACTCAAAGTGTTTTCAAAGGAAAACTTAACAAAAACCAGCTACTATGGGTCATTATAAATTTTAAAAAGGAAAGGATGAATTTATTTCTGTTGATCAGTCCAATAACATTTATATATTTTTAATTCAATAAAATCCTTTGTACTCAAATGATATTAAGCAATAACCCATAGTGTATATCTGTATGGAACAAAATCTCTCATGGGTTCAGATCATTTAATATGAATTCAAAGAATTTTATATTGAATTAGGAAGTCATATGCAATTGTGGCTTGAATGGGTCACTGTGCTAGGGTGGGAGAACATTAGTCCTGGCTGTGGGGAGAGAAATGTAGTACTGGGGAGCTCATTGAACTATCATTCCATTCTATATTCAAGTTCTTCCTAATTCTTAGTACTTAAATAAAGCAAATTAGTCTATAAATTTAACAAAAGGATACTTAAAATTTACTAAAATTAAAAACACTTGAAAGTTAAAATACATTGTGAGGAAAATGAGGATAAACTTTAGACAGGCTTATTATTATAATAAAAATCTGATGAAAGATGTGTTGACAATACAGTATACAAAGAATGTAACCTTAGCAATAAGAAAATTATTTCATTAAGAAAGGTCCAAAATTTTGGGGGCCATACTGATAGCACAGCAGTAGGGCATTTGCCAACCACAGACCTGGGTTTGATCCCTGGCATCCCATATGATCCCCCAAACTTGCCAGGAGAGATTTCTGAGCACAGAGCCAGGAGTAACCCCTGAGCACTGCTGGTTGCGGTCCAAAACCCAAAATAAAAAAAGTCCAATGATCTGTAATATACTTACTAAGTATATTATGAGTGAAAATAATTATATAAATTTATATCCATTGTTATATGATCTTAAGGAAATATACATTCAGTAAGTGCATACCACTATTCACATACATATATTAAGAATGGCAAAATGCAAAATAATGCAAAAACTGATAGCAATGCTTGTTGGAATGAAGAGAAGTAACATGGTTTATTTGTTGCTTATTGCAATGTAAAAAATAGAATTAATGGTCATTTCCAGAAACACTTTGCTTGTTTCTTGCAAGGCTTTACATACCGTATTTTCCGGCGTATAAGAGACGACTTTTGAAACAAACGAACAAAAAAAGTCAACCGAAAATCGGGGGTCGTCTTATACGCTGAGTATATCCCGAAAAATGTTTTAATATGCTGCTAAACGAAAATTGTCTGAATATTGCCACAAAATGAATTTTCCAACTCGATCTTGCACCAATCACTTCAAGGCTGCTCGACCGCCTCTCTAACTCAGCCAATCCAAGCAGGCTTTTGATGCATGAAAATTAGACAATTCTGGCTATGCACCCAGAAATTGCTCCTGACTCAGGGACGCTGGGGGATTGAACCATGGTTCATCCTAGCATTATTTTTTATTTATTTATTTTATTTAGTTTAATGTCTTCACTATCTATTATATTGCAAATTTTAGGATTGACTCATTGTATGGTTGCATAATATTCCAATAGATAAATATATCCTCTGAAGGGTACTTTGATTATTTCATACATCAGATATTTTAAGTTAAATTACTATGAGAATTGGGTATCCAGATAACATTTTCAATTTGTGTTTTCATGTCCTTCAGAAATATGCTTTGCAGACTGGACATATCCTTTGGATCTTTCATATCCTTTGAATATTTTTATGTTCACTGAATGTGTCCTACTTTTGCTTTATTCCCTTTGGATATTCTTTAATGAAACTGCTGAGTCACAGCACTTTCGATTATAATTTTTGGAGAATCCTCCTCTTTCAACAATGTCTCTACCCATATTCAGTGCTACAACAATGTGTAGGTGTACTTTTTCTCACATCTATGTTAATATTTATTTGGAATGGATAAGTTGTAATGTGTATTGCTAAGTGAAAAGTAGCTGATATGTAAAGTTATGTATTGTAGGTTTGCATATCATGTTATGGAATTGAAAATACTATAGGGTTAGTAAATACATCAGTTAGCAAGAAGTGATGCAGGAGGAGAAATAGCTTATGTCTGAGTAGTGATTTGATTCTGTATAATATTCAAATAATGAATAGGGTGATATTAAGCCTGGTCAAAAATCATAGAACATTGCTGCAAAAGTAATTCATTTTAGGATATTTCAGGATATAACCAAATTGTGATACAAATATGAGAGATAAAATAACTCAAAGAATTAGAAGAAAAAAAAGCACTGATCGATAGAACTTTAAAATGAATTAAAAAGCTGTAAAATTGAAGGTCAATGAGATAACACAGTGGGTAGAGTGTTTTCCTTGCACAAGGCCAACCTGGGTTTGATTCCTGCATCCTATATGATCCCTGGATCTGAGTGTGTTTTCCAAGTGCAGAGCCTGGAATAACATTTGAGCTCTTCCAGTTGTGGACCCAAAATAACAAACACACAAACAAACAAAAAAAAAGAGCTCTAAAACTGAAGGCAAACTGGTGCTTTTGTAAAATCCTACATATTAGTCTATAGCCTTAAATTATATCAGCAAATATAATGAAAAAAACGTTTTGGCATGACCCAAAACCAAAATATAAAGAAAAACTCATGAACTCATAAGTCAGTGTATACTGTTGAATAACTATTTATGAGATACATTATCCAATATGCAAAGATTTTTCAAACATTCATATGAATTTTCCACTTTCAAGAAAGTGGGCTATATTTCCTACACCTCAACTGTGGGCTGCCTATTTCAGTTGATTTCGTCTAAAAAAATCACAATTTGAAAAGAAAATAAAGGGGTATTTCCACACAGAAATAACCTTATCCAGTTGGTCACAATGACTACCAATAGCATGCTGAACTGATAATACATACTTCTGATAAGCTGGGATTTCAATGGTACTTTCTATCTTTGCTTTTCTACTTAAATTTCATTACTTCTATCTCACCCCCTCAACTCCAAGTTTAAATCAATTTTTTAAAAAAACAGCACTCTGGGGAAATACCTGTCAAAAAGCATCTATGGAATGCTGACCCATAGTATTCAAAATTATAATTTAAAACCCCCAAACAGGAAAGTCTGAGAAACCTTTAAAAGCAAGAGCTTTGGAGTCATTGCAACAACATGTAACATTTAAATCAGATAAAATCCTGGGTCAAAAGAAGATGAGGGGAACAAAAGAAATATGAATTATACAATTTAAGTATCCGCTTTAGTTAATAATAATTTATGTCTAAAGATTTATTAATTGTGGGTGTTGATAGGAGGGAAAGTGTAAGATCTATAAGGGAACTCTGTTCTCCACATCTTTTTCTATAATTCTAGACATATTCTAAATTCAAAGGTTTTACCCAGTAGAAACACACCAACTTAGACATCAACATGGAATTGAATCCACCTAATGTTTAGAAACAAAACCAATAACAAAAAGATCAACTAGCCAAAAATAACTTAGTAAATCTTCTGATAATAACCTCATAGTGAAATACAATAATTTTCACATTTTCACTTAAAATAATATTCTCATTGTAAACATGCATTATTAAAAATACTATTTCATGCCGCCAAGGGAGCAGACAGGAATGGGTGGGAATTTGGAAACAGTGTTAAAGGGAATTTTGCATTGGTGATGGGAATGGCATAAAAAATGTATTATGAACAACAATAAATAATGCTCTTATGAATTAAGTAATTTATAATAATTAAAAAAAAGAAAGATAGTTTTTCTCAAATGCACGGTTTCCCTCAAAACACACTAAATAAGATTTTATGTATTTAGTTTGCTGTCTTCCTTTTTCTTAATGATGCTGTGAATAGAATCCAAAGCCTTGTCCTCTACACTCTGAGTTACAGTAGATATTTTAAACATAAAAATTTAACTTAGGGGCCAGCGAGGTGGCGCTAGAGGTAAGGTGTCTGCCTTGCAAGCGCTAGCCAAGGAAGGACCGTGGTTCGATCCCCTGGCTTCCCATATGGTCCCCCCAAGCCAGGGGCAATTTCTGAGAGCTTAGCCAGAAGTAACCCCTGAGCATCAAATGGATGTGGCCCGAAAAAGCAAAAAAAATTTTTTTAACTTAAAAAATTTACTATTTCGTGTCCAGAGCGTTGGCATAGCAGTAGGGCATTTGCCTTGCATGTGGCTGACCAAGGACTGGATCTGACCGCAGTTAAGTCCTCCCAAGCCAGGAGCGATTTCTTAGCACATAGCCAGGAGTAGCCCCTGAGCCGCCTCAGGAGTGCCCAAAAATGAAAAAAAAAAGAAAGAAAAGAAAAGGAAAAACAAAGAAACAAAACCAAAAATTCACTAGTATAAAAAGGAGTAATTTAATGAGTGCCAGACAGGAAAATTGCATCAACTGTCCTTGATTGCCTGGACAGTCCATGACAACATTATGAAGAAAGGAACTCACCAAAAACAAATGAAAGGGCCCGAGAGAGAGCATAGTGGCTAAGATACTTGCCTTGCAGCACTAACTCTGGTTAGAGTCCCCAACACCACATCTGATCCCTGGAGCACAGCCAAGATTAAGACCTTAGAGCTGCTGAGTATGTCTCTAGCAGCTGCTCCCCAAAATATCAGTGGAACAAAAACCCTTTATATTCTCCTATTAAAATTATGAAACTCAGTGATTAGCAAATCATGTGATTTAACTTTTGTAGGCATCTGATAATTATTATATGCACAGAATTCACTTTTGAATCAATTAATTATTATGTGTTGGCAAGATAATCCGTTTCTGTAAATAACAGTAACTTGATTGACTTAAATTATGAACAAATAAAGACCAACTTGACAACTTTTATTTTAAGTGCCCTCAAATTCATTTCTCTATTTCCTTTGAAATCATTTTATTAAATGATATATTTATTTACGTATGCAATAATTTCAGTACAGCTATGAATGTTAACTTATAAAATGCTAATTTGAGGAGCATCTTACTCCTCTATCTTATACATGCACAAACCTGTGTATCCCATCATATAAATGTATATATGGCATACCATGTGTAAATGATGTATATACCATATGTAGATAAAATTTATATATAATGTGCATCTATACAATTTTACATAGTGCCTTTACTTTGCTTTTGTAATTCTAATTGGCTTTAAATATTTTGGAAATGCGATAACTTCTTCAACACCATTCTGTTTATGGTATCACTTGACGCCCAAATTCATAGGCTAGGTATTAAATGGCGCTTGTAAACCATCCTCTACTATTAACTTAGCTCGAAAGAGATCAAGGCCATGCCTGAAGTTTACCAGGGCTTAGTTTTATTATCTTCTTTGCACGCCACTGTGCAGTAGAAATATGGCCAATTCATTTATCCTCTTTTACTTCAAGCAGGTAAGTAAGGTCTAGCCGAGTTTGACTGTCTGTGCTGCCCAGACCTTCCAAACCAGACCTTTCTCCTGACTATTCCCTCAGGCCCAGCCTTTTTATTTCAGACTGACCAGGGAGAACAGCAATCAATAAGTTGATCCTCCATCTGCCTCTGACAGAGGAAACACCAGGCTGACACCAGCCAGTCTGGGATCAGCTGTTTCCCGGCTTTGATCTACTCCAGGACTGCTGGCTAAACCGCTGGGCGGCTACTTCAGCTTAGATACAGGCCATGTCCTGCTGATATCTGCTCCAGGATCCATTGTGGTCATTGTTTTGGAGTGGGGGATCACCTGTCAAAGTGACTGGTTGCAACCCCTCCTTGACTGCGGGGAGTCTTTTTGATGCGGGGCAGATGATAATGAGAGTCTAATTGAGTGATTAACTACCTTCACTGACTTGCAGGCTTTAAAGACACCTCTGCATTAAGGTCTGAGTTTCTCAGCAGGCCCCCAGTTTGTAACTGTCTGGCCATGATATTTGCAATTATAAGCCTTTCCCTTCCCCAGCAGGAATTTAACAAATGGACGCGGTGCATCGCAGCTAGAATGCGCCTCACCTCTAACTCCGAGGTGAAAACATGTATAAAATCAAAATGCATGAATGAAATTGTACATGAATGAGTCCTGGCCATTCTAGGACCATGGTCTTCTTTTTGCACTATAGGCTGAGTTTTAGAAACTTCAAGTAATCAACTGTAAAAAGATCAATGTAAAGATTTAATGCAGCAAAAATACCTTAAAGAGAAGATGTGATTTTTTTTTTTTTAGAGTTGCCATATGTGTGATCTTTCAAGGCGTAAGTTTGCCTAGAGATATACTGTCTTTAATTAACTGGGTCTGAAGAGCCTATTAATGCCATGTTAGAAGGAACCAGTCTCAGCAGTTTCTCACAGTAGGGAAGGTATCCAGGGCTTTCAATTTACAAGGTCTTATTACAAAAGTACCCTGCTGTTCTGGTCCATGTTCTTTTAGCCTGGGAGCAATTTAATGATCTGCTTTGAGTCAAAGAAATGCTCAGAGAGAAAACGGCCAATGATCAAATATACCCGATGGAATTTACAAGGGTAACCAGACACTTCCTTTTCATATCAAAGTGAAGCAGTGACAATGACATCAATACATTTGATTTGAAAAACCCTAATTGGACAAACTGGTCGTCTTCTGTGCATGTTTATTGATAATCCAAGGCTGATATTGAGCACAGGTCAACAACACAAATGAGATAGAAGATGCAGACAATGACCAAAGAAAAAAGAGAGCGGGATGAAAAAAAAAATGAAGGGAAAAATTCTGAGTATCATAACTTGACTTTCCTCTTGAAGGTCTCTAAATATTGCAGTTCTCATCTACTTATCATGACTCAAGAAATATTTATAATCATCTTCCATGCCATTATGTTGTTCAGATACCTCCTTCTGAAAAAAGGTGGACTAGTGAGGGAATCATTTTTTTTCCCTTTTTTACTTAAACTATTGATGAATGAACATAAATTGACAGGCTTTGTTACACTCTGCTGGTCATATTTTAATTACCAGACCTGTAAAGTACATAATCTAAAAATTCATTGGTGAATGAACAAATAAATGAATATTTAGCAAAAGCTTCTTAATCTAGTCAGAACTTATTAGTTCTCCTTGAAAGCATAAACTGTGCAGTGTAATTTAAAAAAATACGATTAAAATGTGAACAAGGTCAGGGAAGCATGACAGAGGGGTTTAGAGGGTTCCTCTAAGTAGAAGCAAATGAGAAAATAGAGGACATTAAGATTATTCAAATGAAAGGTGTTAAAATCAGGACATTTTTTGGAGAAGAAAAAGTGCTGATTCTGAGAAGAGCTTTTGAAAATCCTGTTTTTAAAATGAATGAGGTTTACATTTTGTCGATCTGGAAGGTCTTTTTTGAAAGAAAGAGCATAAATGAGCATAAATTCATAGAAAGAATTTCTGAATCCAGCCTTTTCCATCTTCAAACCACAGTTAGCCCTATGACTTTCTCTGATTTGGTAAGGTAGGCAGATTGAGTGGCTTGTATACACTCATAAATTTCCTTGAAATTTAAGGAAATATTCTGAAACTTTGAGTCTGTCTTCTTCTCTGGCCTGTACTTTCATCACCAGAATTATTATTCTTTCAGTAAGTGACAAAATTGTCTCAAAAATATTAGTATGACAGTCAAAAACAACTGTGAGGTTTCTTTTAATTTTGCTTAAATGGTTTAGTCATCTTCAGATTTGTCCTTTCTGACCTTTGAACTATTCTTCACATGAGAAAGTTCCAGAGAAAGGGGAACTAGACCAACTCTTGAACCCTGAGGACACTTCTCTAATCTGATGGTCTGAGGCTGATAATAAAAAGATGTTCTACCCTCAAAGTGCATTTGTTGGGTTAGACAGTACATTGAGATTCACCTCACTTGAGTTCACTGGACTAACTGGACATTGTCAGAACTTTATTTAAAATAATTAGAAAACATTACAAGCTACATAGGAAATGTGTAGAAAATATACCATTAGATTTCGACTCTAGAAGAATAGTTATTGCAATTTCTTCTGGAGAATGAGTTTAGAGTAATGGGGCCACCAGAGAACTAAGACAGAAGAAACTGTCTAGTTTCTACTATAAAATGTTGTTTGCTGATAATACACACAAGAACTAACTTCATTTTAACTGGGAAGCAGCACTTTGCAGGTAAGTACATGAAAGCAGTAAAATAGCTCAATTGGACTTAAAAGGTATTATTGTCATAGACAGGGTGAATACCAACTTGCCGAAAAATTGGCAAGAGCATATTTGGTTCAGATAATATAAGACCAGTCAAAAGTTGTAACTTTAACTACCAGTCCAGGGGGCTAAGAATGGAGGTATGGATGAAGCTGGGAACAATGATTGGGGAAAGTCAACACTAGTGCTGGGAATTGCCCTAATTCACGTCACTATGTGCCTTAAATATAACTGTGAAAGACTTGTAATTAACTTTGGTCTCAATAAAAAAAAATTTAAAGTTGTAACTTTAAATATATATAAAATAAGTCATATGTTTCATATAGCTGGCCATAAAAAAGGATCAATATACTTCACTTTGGTTTTGCTATGACCTGGATAATAGGCTAAGTCAAATACCTATTTAATTGCAGAAAACGCTTCTAAGCTTACTTTCTTTTCCTTATTTTAACAAAACAAAACACACCCAAATTCTATGCCAAATGTATCTCTCCTTTGTGACAGCAATTCTTCACAGCTTTATGCTGTACAACGTACGACTCAACGAGTCAACGTATGACTCAAAGTACAACTCACTAGAGTAAGATAACTATTTTAGGGAGCCCATTTAGATTTTAATTCCCTGGAATAATGAATATGAATTCAAATTAAATCAGTGGAATCAATAAAAGCAGAGGAATTCAGAGGATGTTTAAGATGTGACCTTCAGTTGCCTGAAATTCAGCATGTAAAAAATTGCACCCTTTTATACTACTTGATAATAGTAGCAGGATATAAAGATGCTCTGTTTCTGTCTGTTCAAATAGAAGGAAACCATTTATACGCATTTCTCAACTCAGAATCTCCAACAAATGAAATAGATATTTTAGGGTTCAGAACTTTGATAATCACATTCTCCCAGGAATCTTTTACAATTATTTGAATGAACTTTTCAAGTGAATATAATTGTCTCTTGCAGAAACTTGACTTTGACAAGTTTCTGTGGATGTTGTAATAGGGCACATTAAATTTGTAATTATACAATGTGATATCACAATAGAGAAAGCTTCAGCCAATCTGTGGAAGCAATGAAAATGTTGAAAAATTTCCCAATCTAATTTTTAATAAATTCAGATATTAAATACACATTTCCCTACCCAGAAGAGAATAGCTATTTTAGTTCAAGAGAAGAGTAGGTTTTCATGAGTCTTCAGTAAAATCATTGACTTGTCTTAGAAAGGAAAAATCATATACAATAGCCACACAGAAAGAACCAAAGATATTTTACTATATAGAACTTGAATGTATGACTTGCCCTCACAGAGTTAATTAGTGGCCTCGCTGACCTTCGAGCCAAGGCTTCTTGAGATATAATCCTATTTCTGTTTTCCTTAAACTACCCATACTTTTACATCATGTGAATTTTGTGTGTGGGGGGGATGAACATTACTCTTGGAAGAAAGAAGCTAAAGTCCACTTTCAAGATTTCTACAAATTCGGCTTAGGTCCGATTGGAACCCAGTGGAATGCGGTTTGCTTTATTTGGCCAAGAGCATTTCTCTGTAACCTGAGGATTCATTAGTTTGAAGTGCTGGCCTTTTGCCTCTTTCCAAGGCCATTTTAGATGCAAATTGTACCCCAGACATCATTTTTAAGTGACAGGAAAATCTCTGGAGATAACAAGAATCAGTCTGTTAAATTTATGGACCTTTTGCATTTTCTAATCCTTCTTGATGAATAACTCTGTTTCCAGCAAGGGTTTGAACTTGAGAGTTGATAAAGCATTGGTTTAAGCTGCTAGCTACTAAATCAATGTAAGCGATGGCTTAATCAGCCTCTCTCCTCCCTCCACTAACTTCCCACAGAATTCCATCCCACTAGGAGTGGGCCAGGTCAACAAGAGAGAGAACATCTGAAGGGTCACATGAAGCCATTAGCTAGCATGGCAAAAGTGGGTGGACTGGTGAAATGATTCAGTGAGGCTTTGGCAGAATAAGACTAAAATGTTGACTTGGAGGTGGCTGAAGTATGGAGTGAGCTGTGGATATGAAGAAGGGTCAATTCACATAGGGAGAGGAGACAAAACTTGTGGTGCAAATGAAGCATAGTGAGTCATTTTTGGTGGCTCTGTGTTCTTAGGTTACTTTTTAGTCCCTACATATAAATTTATGCTTGAAAAAGAATATACTTCAAAGAGGGGCAGTCAGTTAACCTTGATGGAAAGAAACATAACAGGAGAAAGAGGTCATTTAGACGAAAGGAGGGCCTCTGAAGTTATGCTTTATCGATTTTGAGAACATGTTTTCTCCTGACTAATTGATAAAGATTTTCCAATTATTTGAATCAAATAATTAACATGTAGCTTTTATATGGAAATGTCTTATGAAGAGATGTCTCTAATATTCTGGGCTGATACAACAGTGTGCATATTTGTGGCTTAAGAACCTTAAGTTCTCAAATAATCAATTAGTTCAACATCAATTTTTTGCTGACCAAAATCATCACTGCAGAAGTTGAATGAACTGATTGCAATTAGTAATTGCTTTAATATACTTAAAGTCAAACTTTTCAAAAATTTAAAACGGGGGCCAGAGAGAGAGTACAGCAGTGTTTGCCTGGCAAGCTGCCGATCAAGGACCTAAGGTTGTTGATTTGAATCCCAGCATCTCATATGGTCCCCCGTGCCTGCCAGGAGCTATTTCTGAGCAGATAGCCAGGAGTAATCCCTGAGCACCACCGGGTGTGGCCCATAACACAAAAACAAAAACAAAGACAAAAACAAAAACCACAAAAAAAAAAAAGAACTTAAAATGTTATCATACAGTGTGATACGCTATTCCAAAAAATAATAGATATAACTAAGGAGTGTAGATATATGTATATTGATAATTATTTCTCTAAATTATTATCTAAATTAGATTCCAGGAGAACAAGTAGAAAAAATGATAAATATGAGCTTAGTGGAAGGGGCAGGTGATGTGACTATGAATTTTGCGGAGGGAATTCTGGATTTCGCTATTATGTTTCTTAACCTCTTGTTGGTTGTAAGAAATAGTGTTACTGATCAACCAGAAAAAAAATTCAGAAGAGAAGCAAGACCCCTAAGTAAAGAACCGAATTGAGTCTAATCAACATATTTAGATAATTAATCTTGCCTTTCAAATAAACCTGAGTGCATGTTTTTCTATAATAGACATGGGATATTGTTCAGGATAGATTAGATACTAGAATACAACTAAAACATTCACAAAATCACACATAAAGTAACTTCTCAGCCACCAAATGTAGAAATCAATCATAAAAAGAAAGCTGAACTAAAAGTTAATGTACATGAAAACTAAATACCATGTTGCTGCTGCTGCTAAATATTAGATATTGCTGCTAAAATTAAATAATAAGAAGAAATCAAAAGTTTCCTGGAAGAAAATACAAATAAAGATACTAATCAGAACCTATGGGACATATCAAAAGCAGTACTAAAGGGAAAGTTTATAATTACTGAAGTGCACACCAGGAAGAAAAGAAGGCTCAAATTAATGATGCAAAATATTAATTATTTTAATGATTAAATTAATGATGCAGCTTCTCAACTAGAGGATCTAGAAAAAGAACAACAAATGAATCCCTAAGCAAGTAGAAAGCAGTAAATAATAAAAACTAGAGTGGAAATTGATAGAATTGATAGAAATTGAGAGAAAATAATACAAAGTATATTGGGCCGGGCGGTGGCGCTGGAGGTAAGGTGCCTGCCTTGCCTGCGCTAGCCTAGGACGGACCGCGGTTAGATCCCCCGGCGTCCCATATGGTCCCCCAAGCCAGGAGCGACTTCTGAGCGCATAGCCAGGAGTAACCCCTGAGCGTCACCGGGTGTGGCCCAAAAACCAAAAAAAAAAAAAAAAAAAGAAAATAATACAAAGTATAAATGAAGCCAAGAGTTGGGACTTAAAAAAAAATAAGCATGATTCACAAATTCTTAGCTAGATTAATGTAGAAAGTAAGGGGGAAAGTCCCATAAAAGTAAGATCAAAGATGACAGTTTAAAAATTACAATAGACACTCAGATATGAAAATTACTATGAAATGAAAAAAGTCCAGCATTATGTTATGCTTGAGAACCTCAAAGAAATGAATAATTTTTTAGAATATATATGAACTAATAAGAAACAGAAAATCTAAATAGACCAAAAAAGTAAAAAATTTAAAATTTCTGCAAAAATAAAAGTCCAGATAAAGGTGGATTTACAAATGAATTTTATAAAAATTTCATAAGAGATAAAATTTCTAAATTCCCCAAGGTCTTTCAAAATATTAGGGAAGAGGAATCCTCCTTATTAGTTTTGATGAAGCCAATTTGATGCTAGTTTAAAAACAGAGATATTACTAAAGAAAATTTAGTTCAATATTCCTAGTGAATATTGACACCAAGATTCACATTCTATCCTAGCACAAAAAATACAGCAATATAGCAAAAGAATTATATATTATGATAAAAATGGGGTTCATCAAATAGATTTAGGATAGTTCAATATATGCAAATCAATTATTGTAATACACTATATCAATAAAGGAATAGATAAATACCACATAATTATATCAATTAATACAAAGAAGGCCCTTGACACAATTCAAAATCATTCATGATTATTAAAAAAAGCTCCAAAAAATGGCTAGAAGAAAATTTCCTCAAGATAATGTCCATCTACAGCAAAACCATAGTCATTATCATATTCAATGGTGAAAAACTAAAGCATTTCCCTTGAAATTAGGAACAAAGCAAAGATGTTCCCTGTTACTACATTTTTTCACCATAATTTTGAAAATACTCCCTGTAAGCAAAAAAGAAAAGTATATAAAAATGACACAATTTTGAAAACGAAATACAAAAATATTGGATTTGCAAACACGAAGGTACATGTTAAAACCCCTCAAGATTTAACCAAAAATAAAAATAAAATAACATCTTAAAAACAATGAATCAAGCATGAAGGTACATGTTAAAACCCTTCAAGATTTAACCAAAAATAAAAATAAAACAACATCTTAAAAACAATGAATCAATGTAATAAAGTAGCACTGTATAAAATTAATGCACAAAAGTCTGTGGTATACCTGTATGGAAATATTGAACCTTGGAAAAGGATAAAGGGATAATCCTTTTCAAAAATGATTACCATGAGCATCAAATATTTAGGAATAAACTTAACAATGGAAAAGACAAACAGGAAAAACTCTAAATCACAGCTAAGAAAATAGAACACCAGGATATGGAAAGACATTTCTTATTTATATATATTATATTCCTTATTTATATATATTCTTATTTAGAACTTCAAATCATCAACATTATCAAAATGATCTTTCCCAACTTTGAACTGTACTAAAACATCATTATCATCATATCTACATGCTACTGGAATAAGGATATCACTATAGATAGTTGTTACAGTATTGGTTTGTTTGCCTTTGGGCCATATTTGGTGGTGCTCAGGTCTTACTCTTTGTGTTAGGAATCACTCCTGGTGAACTCAAGAAAACATATAAGTTGACAGGAAACAAACCCAAGGTATCCATTTGTGAGACAAGAACCCTGATAGCTAGACTATTATTCAGGTCCTGGAACAAAATAAAAAATCCTGAGATAGATTCCTCACTGCTCTAATGAATGTAGTTAATCTATGATAAAGGAGCTAAGTATATGGAGCAAGGCAAATAAATCTCTTCAACAAATGGTATTATGAAAACTAGATGGCCATGCATTTATAAAATTGGAATTATATCTCACACGATTAAAAAAAAAGAAATCTCAAATTGAATTGAAGATCTTAAATTATAACAAAATCCATAACATACATTGAAGAAATCTGCAGGAAATTTCCCACAGAGGTATATGTGAAGATTTGACTACAGAGGCAAAAACAATAAAAAATAAATAAACAAATGGGACTAATCTAATTGAAATGGAAAGAAATCTAATTGAAAAACTTCTGTAGAGCCAAAGAAACTCAAGCTACAATATAAGATACTCTACGGAGAAAATATTGCACACAATACATCAAATAATGGGCTAATATCCAAGATTTATAAAACACATTGGAAAAAACTCAGTAACAAATAGTCTAAAGAACTTATCTAAAGATAGGGAGAAGGGATGAGAATACACTTCCTCAAAAAAAGATATTCAGATGGTTATTAAAAAGCAATGTACATAAAAATGGATCATTACTACTCATGATTAGTAAAATGTAAGCCAAAACAACATGAAGATGCCAGCTCATGCCAGTGAAAATGGCATATATCAAACAGTCTGGCAACAGCCAATGCTATCAGAATTGTGGTAAAAAAGGAATCCTCAACCACTGTTGGTGGGAATGTCATCTGGTCAACTTCTACAGAAAGCAATATGGAGAGGATCCTAGGAATAGTACTTCCATACAATCCAGAGATACCACTTCTTGGCATCTACCCCCAAAACACACAATAAAAACAAAAAACAGTATATGCATGCTTATGTTATTGTCACACTTATAGCCAAGATATGGATGCAACCCAAATGTCCAAATACAGATGAGTGGATTAAGAAATTATGGTGTATATATACACAATAGAATACTAGGCGGCTCTGAAAAGATTAGAAAGGTCAAAAGTTTTGTTGCCATTTGCCACAAGTGAATAGAAGTAGAGGATATCATGTTGAGTGAAGCTAGAAAAAAAGGAATGATCTCTCTCATTTGTGGTAGCAATAAAGGGCTAAAGGCAGCACAATGGAAGGATTGATCCACAAAATTGATTTGGTAAGCCAAGTGTTGAAACTTGGAGACTTTAGGGGAGAGAGATGATGATAGGTGTGGTGGTAAAATTATGTAACATAAAACTTACATCAACAGTATTGCAAATCACAGTAAAAATAATCAAATAAAACACAATAGAAGAAAAGAAAAAACAAATAGCCTCACTGAAAAGTAAGGTATTATTAACTTTGGAGAGTAATTCTTACTAGGAGAAAAGAGTTTTTTTTTTCCTTTCAAATAGAACTTACAATGAAATTGCTTTTGTCTTCTAAAGTCTGGTTAAAGTGTCCTCTACTAGCCATGAGCAAAAGTATCTTCTGTTAGCTTTTGAAAAATGAAAAAGTTTAGGTCTCGGTATAAAATAATAAGAAACTGAACTTTATGTTCTTCAAGGGATGCAAATGTACTTTGTAGCTTGATGAATGTCGTTCTTAGATAATTTTTTTAGATACTTTTTAGATAATGCCACCAGATCATTTTTTTCTTCTGAAGGCTTTAGGTTTCAGGACTTCTATGTTAAAGTTAATTTGTTAAATTCATCTTTTAAGAGAAGCAAATCAATTGTAATATGGATTTTGATATCATATTTCATATATATGACAATTGTGCTATTAAGGGATTCAGATAAACTGAGGCACTCTCTTAAGCCTATTACTTTTGTTTAGTTATTTAATGTAAACTAATGATTAATTAGTTTAATTTAATGTAAACATTAATATTTTAGCATGAAGATAAAATCATGTTACCCAGTTGGAGTAGTAATATTAGAGGAGTTTAAAGGTTGACAATCTGGATTCCCATCCATAAATGTGAGATTTCAGAGAAAGAGTGATTGATCATAGAATCTGCTACAGAAATGCAAATACATTTTCTTAAGAATTTGACATTTTAGTAGCATTTTCATTGAAGTTTTATAAATGGGCGAGCTTGCAAAAACAAAACTTATTTTTCATCTTTTTTTGGAATGTACTTAAGTAGGTACAAAGAATTTTGTGGGTAAATGGCAGTTTGTTTAATAAACCAAAAAATCTTGCTCTAAGACCCAAGTTCCTTTTTTTAGTGGATTTTAAATAAATTACTGAATAAACAAATATTTACTTTTGTCCAAATGCTACAGTCAGAGAGAGAAATGATGGGTTTTTCTAGTAATAGTTTTTGGATGTTCATTTATACACTTAGATATGTACCGCTTCATTTAAAATTTAGGAAAATATTTATGGTTATAGATACAATTTGGTGTACCAGAAGTTTAAAAATCTGTTTCCTTAAAATTATCGTTGACATCCAAATTAAGAAAGTCAATGTTCCAACCCTTCCCTTTGATGGTAAGGGGGGAAAGACAGTTTAAAGAAATGCAAATTAAATTTGATTTCTGAATAAGCGCAGAGTATAATCTTTTAGAATATTAATATCATTTAGAGAAAAATATTTTTAGATAGTGTATTCTCCATGATCAGAATAACAACAGTAGTCTTCCTGGGAGTAAAATATAGATAAAACCTAAAATAGATTCTATAGATCCTAAATATAGGTAATTCAATTCATAAGGGAAAAAGATTTTTTTTTTATAAAGGATACCACCAATTTAGTTCATTTATATTTGCCTTCGGAGTTCTTTCTCTTAATTTATGATGTTGTTATGCCTGATATAATAGCCAAAATCTCAGAATAAGGTCTATTAAAAAAATGGAAGTTCCTATCATTCCTTTTTATCTCTGAACTCTGTGTTGAATTCTGTATTGGTTCACCGAATTCTCAGATACTCATGTTTATGTGCTATAATTAGGTATGTAGTTTATGGGAAAAGAAGCATTTTATTATATGTGTGTGAGTGGGTGTTTGATAAAGAAGAAATCTTATCTCCCATTAACTGGAGAAAATGATGGAAGAAATGAACACTGGTAAAGGAATTACTCTATGACCAAAACCCAACTCCAAAGAACTTTTTTAACTCTGTATCTCACAAAGTTTTAATAAAAAATAATACTCCATTTTCCACATCCCATATATAACACAATTATTACTTTAATCTTTTTTTTTTTTTTTGGCTCAGTGCATATAGTACTTGGGGTTGAACCATGATTATTCAGATGCAAATTAATTCCTTTATCTCTGTGCCATCTCTCTAGCTCTTAATTTACTTAAAAATTCTTAAATTTACTTAAAAATTCTTAAAGCTTGGTCCTCACTTAACCATCCATATTGATTCCCTTTTATATGTAGCATTCTCTAATTTGGATATTTTCAAAAATGCCTGTCACTGTCTGTTCTTTGTTTCTTGAATATCTTTTTATTCTTTTGTTTTGTTTTGTTTTGGTTGGGGGTTCACACCCAGCTACAGTCAGGGGTTACTTCTGGCTCTGCACTCACAAATCTTTCCTGGCAGCCTCCGGGGACCATATTAATGCTGAAGATCCAATGCAAGTTGGCAGCGTGCAAGGCAAATGCTTGTGCTATGGCTCCAGACCCTGTTTCTGTAATATTCTAATTTCCATTCTACGACTCCATCTAGTTTACAGGACTCCACTAATACACAATGGTGGGATCAGATACCAACCAATGGTGGAAGCAGAATCAGGTACTACCCTAGGGTGGGGGCAGAATGCCAGGTCACACCCTAGGGTAGGGCACAATCACCAATCAGGTTAGGGTGAGTAACAGTAATCCCCTAAAATATTTACATACACAACAAGGACTAACTTTTTCTCTTGATTCCCAAACCTACTTCTGCTCTAAAACATTGCTAGGGCTTATCTTTTAATTTTTTGGAGGGGGCTAAATTTGGACAACACCCAGTACTACTCAGGGACTGCTTCTGGATTTGTGTACAGGGATTGCTCTTGGTGATGGTCAGGGGATCAAGCACTGCCAGTAACACACTGGGATCATCCACAAGAATAGGTGATCTCTCTTGGATTAACCTCTTGGACTGACTCTCAAATTCTCTCTTCTCTCTCTCTCTCTCTCTCTCTCTCTCTCTCTCTCTCTCTCTGTCTATTTCTGTCTCTCTCTGTCTCTCTTTCTCTTTCTTTTGTCTTCAAATTCTGTCAATGTGTATAGGGTGTTTTTCTCATAGAAATTCTAATAAGGAAATGGCTATTAATACCAACAACTAATAAAGTCCTTTCACAAATTAAGTGTATTTGATAGCATTCCATCAAAAGAGAGAAGAGAATAAAAAAAAAAAACATGCTGTGGAGTATTTAAACTTAAAGGACTGGAGTTAAACGGACAAAATTTGGAAAACCACAATGCATTGCATTTTGCCAGGAAGTGTGAAGTCAACTCTAAATCCAGAACTGGGTGAACATGGGAAAGAGTGATGTTTAGCAGTACTGGGATGGGATCTGAGTCCCAAGTGAGACAGACAAGCTTCCTTCGCCGCCTCTAGCATTTGACATGTGAAGCAGATAACATGCTTTTGGAATAATCAGTTCTTGGATTTAAAGTTAGTAAACTCATGGGCCACCATTTAGTCATTTCTAGTCTCTAAGTTTCTGGTAATTATGAATAATCTACAAAGAACACACTAAGACAGGCCTCTAATGAAAGACAAATTAATCTCTATGGTTGTCTTGAACACAATGATGACTATCTAGGGGCTCCACTTGATAGAGTTTTTTTTCCCTTTTCTGAATCCCCAGCTTCCATCTCATACTTCATCACAAGCATGGTTATGTCTCTTGGATAGCACAAAGCTTCTGGATTTCTGGAGTCCCATGAATATACAACTAAACTCTTGCTCCAGTGTCATTCTCAACTGATCTAGTCATTTCAGATGGCCTGTTGAAAAACACAATAATCTTTAGATCTGGTCCTTTCTACAGATGCTCTTCTTGATTATACCTCCAATATTCATCAGCTTCTAGACTCTTGGAGGCAAGGTGTGGTACAAAATAAAAATGTTTATTTCTTATTTGTTTTTACATTGTTTTGACCATACATTTGCAAATATGAAGTGGAATCCAAGAATGGAGACTTTAATAGTTGCTCATAAGGAAAAAGATTATGAGGAACAGAAATCCAATGATGGTCTGGAGTCTGAAAAGTCTGTACTTTTCCTGAATATCAATGCATTAGAATCAGGTCTTCACTCTTTCTTGAGGTTATGTATGATTGGATTCAAGCCCAAGAAAATCAAAATCATATCTTAGTGCTTTGTAACTATACAGTGCCAAGTCTCACTTTCTTTGCAGGCCCACATTGCATATTGAAACACACCAAGTTGTTCAACAGGGCAAAAATCTTGATTTATACCAAGAGCCACAAAGAAAAGATTGTAATTTTGTGACTTACTAAACTCTACATCTATGGAAAAATTCTACCACTTCTTAATACTTTTTCAAAGAGAAGTGAGATGTGGCTTGAATGTTTCCACTCCCATTAGAGTCAGAATATGATTGAATGCTGACATTTTTCTAAGATTCTAAACATGTCTAGGGAATGAAACATTTGTCCTTTTGCTCTTTTTGTACTCTTACAACTCAGGTTTGTTCCAACTTAAAAGGAATCACTGCCTAAATATATAAATAGATATGCTCACCTGCCTTTATTTCTAAAATGCCTATATTAGACTTCACCTTCAATATGATAATACGAGATAGGAGAGATTGATTAATGGCTATTTCATAGGGGTAATATCCTCATGAATGGGATTAGTGACCTAATCATCATGCTTCATTCTCTGTCTTTTCATCTCTCTCTCTCTCTCTCTCTCTCTCTCTCTCTCTCTCTCTCTCTCTCTCTCTCTCCTTTTCTCTCTATCTTTCTCTCTCTCCCCCCCCCACACAAACACACACACTACACACAGATTTTTCTCACTATTTCCAGGATGTGAGATCAAAACAAAGAGATCAGTGCATACAAATCAGAAAGATGACTTTTTTCACAACATACCTGCTCAAAATTTCATCTTCAAGCTGAAGAAAAAATAATTAGTTGTGTATAATCTCACATTTTATACATATATATTATATAATATCAGTTATCTAAAATGAGATAGAAAGAAAGAATTTATCCTTCTTAAAATGTTACTGGTATTTGTTTCCATCTTGGAATAGTTTTCATTTGATTATCATTTTTGATGTTTATAATTTTGTAAATTGCCATCTAATTTATCTATACAGATTTGATCCTTTTATAGAAAAATGACAGGCACTTATGTCAATATTGGTTCTTCCATTCATTGCGATAGAAGGAAGCAGATGGTTATAAGCAGAAATCCACCAAATTATTTCTCTCATCATCTAAGCATAGGGTA